>NC_087188.1:5543634-5711134 GCF_035594125.1 Scylla paramamosain
GTAATCTGTTAGTTTCTGTCCTTAGGAAATCACTTTAGTCATGTGAGGTATCGGTAATTTGAAGGCAGGCGAATATAGTACCTACCTTTAAGAAAGGAGATAAAACTTTAACGTCTAACCTGTCAGCTTAACTTCTGTTGAATGTAAAATAATGGAGTCAATAATAGCAGATTCTTCTTGCAGATTTACTTATTTCTTATGTTCTTATGTTCTTATTACCAAAAGCGTGTATTTTCAGTGTTTTTTTGCTATTACGTGAAAAAAATGCCAAAATGCATGCATAGCACCCTATATGAAGAAAACGAGCGACATTACGAGAAACATGCATTATGAGTGTTTTTGAGATTCTTAGGTACCAAAACGCTGAAACTCATGAATAACACTCTTAATTGAGATACAGAACAACCTTACCAAATGCGTGTATTTTGAGTGTTTTTCACATTCTTAGTTACCAAAACCCGAAATTGCATGCGAAACTAGCTTTATGTGAAAAAAAAAATGACATTACCAGAAGAGTGTCTTTTGAGTGTTTTTGAGCGTGTTAGGCAATAAAGCACTATAAAGCAGGGCAATCACATTACATGGAAATAAAACCAAATTTTACCAAGAACTTGCTTTTTAAGTGTTTTTGAGCTCCTTACATATTGAAACGCTAAAACGCATGCAAAACACCCTTTATGGAGAAACAGAAAAACATTACAAAAAAAACATGTATTTTGAGTGTTTTTGATCATGTTACCTATAAAAACGCTTAAATACATGCAAAGAACCCTATATTTGGGAAACGAAAGGACATTATGAGAAACGTGCATTATGAGTGTTTTTAAGTTCCTTAAGTACCAAAAAGCTAAAACCCACAAATAACACTCTTTATAGAGAAAAAAAAATAAATAAAAAAATAGCAATTTTTTTTTTTTGTTATTCATCTTCATAGGTACCAAGATGCCAAAATTCTGGCAAAATTCAGGGAAATTATGTGGAAAAAAGAACATTATCAAAAAAGTTAATTCTAGATTTTTATCGGACTTATGTACCAAACTCTAAAGTGCATGCAAAGCCACCTATATATGGAAATTAAACGACTTTACTAGAAACCTGTCTTTTGAGTGTTTTTTTTAGCATATTAGGCAACAAAACGATAAATCGTACCATTGAAGTAACTCAATATTGGAATCCAAAACAAAATTACTGAAAACATGTCTTCTCAGTGTTTTACGTAGAAAAACGCTAAAACGGATGCAAACCTACCAATACGAAGAAATAGAAAAACATCCCCAAAAACGAATATTTTGAGTGTTTTTAATCTTGTTACCTACAAAAAACGCGAAAAAGAATGCAAAGCACTTTATATCGGGAAACAAAAGGACATTACGAGAAACGTGAATAATGAGTGTTTTATAGTTTCAGAAGAACCAAAAGGCAAAAAACGCAAAAACTCGTGTATATGGAGAAGTTTCTTAGTTACCAAAATGCTGGTACTCATGAATAACACTCTTAAATGAGAAACATAATAACCTTACGAAATGCGTGTATTTTGAGTGTTTTTCACATTCTTATTTAGCAAAACCCCAAATTGCATGTAAAACTAGCTTTATGTTGGCAAGAAATGACATTACCAGAGGAGTGACTTTGAGTGTTTTTGAGCGTGTTAGGCAATAAAGCACTAAAAAGCAGGGCAATAACATTACATGAGAATGAAACCAACTTTTACCAAGAACTTGCCTTTAATTTTTTTTTGAGCTCCTTACATACCAAAACGCTAAAACGAATGCAAAACACCCTTTATGGAGAATTAGAATAACATTACCAAAAACATGTATTTTGAGTGTTTTTGATCATGCTACCTATAAAAACGCGAAAATACATGCAAAGAATCCTATGTTTGGGAAACGAAAGGACATTACGAGAAACGTGTATTATGAGTGTTTTTAAGTTCCTTAAGAACCAAAAAACTAAAACCCACAAATAACACTCTTTATAAAGAAGAAATAAATAAATATATAAAAAAAGGCAATTTTTTTTTTGTTATTCATCTTTATAGGCCAAAATTCTGGGAAAATTCTGGTCAATTATGTGATAAAAAAATATTATCAAAAAAGTTAATTTTAGCTTTTTTTTTCGGAATGTTATGTACCAAACTCTTAAGTGAATGCAAAGCCACCTACATGAGGAAATTAAACGACTTTACGAGAAACCTTACTTTTGAGTGTTTTTCAGTATGTTAGGCACCAGAAAGATAATAACATGGAAGTCACTCAATATGGGAATCCAAAACAAAATTACTGAAAACGTGTCTTTTCAGTGTTTTTTCGTAGAAAAACGCTAAAAAGGATGCAAACCAACCAATATGAAGAAATAGAATAACATTACCAAAAATGTATATTTTGAATGTTTTTCAGCTTGTTACCTAAAAAAAAATGCAAAAATGGATGCAAAGTATTGCAAAACAAAAGGACATTCTGAGAAACGTGTATAATGAGTGTTTTATAGTTCCACAAGAACCAAAAGGCAAAAAACGCAAAAACTCGTGTACCTAGAGAAGTTTCTTAGATACCAAAATGATGAAACTCATGAATAACACTTTTAATTGAGAAACAGAATTACCTTACAAAATGTGTGTATTTTGAGTGTTTTTCACGTTCTTAGTTACGAAAATCTCAAATTACATGCGAAACTAGCTAGTTTCCTAGATACAAAAATGCCGAAATTCATGAATAACACTCTTAATTGAGAAACAGAAAAACCTTACTAAATGCGTGTATTTTGAGTGCTTTTCACATTCTTAGTTACCCAAAAACCCAAATTGATTGCGAAACCAGCTTTATGTGGTAAAAAAAAAAAAAAACGAAGCGTGATAGGCAGTAAAGCACTAAAAAGAAGGGCAATCACATTACATGGAAATAAAACCAATGTTTACCAAGAACTTGCCTTTAAGTGTTTTTGAGCTCCTTATATACCAAAACGCTAAAACGCATGCAAAACACACTTTATGGAGAAACAGAATAACATTACTAAAAACATGTATTTTGAATGTTTTTGATGATGTTACCAATAAAACGCTTCAATACATGCTAAGAACCCTATTTGTGGGAAACGAAAGGACATTACAAGAAACTTATATTATGAGTGTTTTTAAATTCATTAAGTACCAAAAAGCTAAAAGCCACAAATAACTCTCTATTGAGAAAAAATAAATCAATAAATAAAAAAATACGATATTTTTTTTTCTTTCTTATTCATCTTCACAGGTACCGAGGTGCCAAAATTCAAGCAAAATTCATGAAATTTTCTGAAATAAGAACATTATCAAAAAAGTTAATTTTAGCTTTTTTTTTTCTCAACTGTTATGTAGCAAACCCTAAAGTGCATGCAAAACCACCTATATGGGGAAATCAAACGTCTTTGCCAGAAAACTGTCTTATGAGTGTTTTTCAGCATGTTAGGCACCAAAACGATAAATAACATGGAAGTCACTCTATATGGGAATCCAAAACAAAATTACTGAAAACGTGTCTTTTCGGTGTTTTACGTAGAAAAACGCTAAAACAGATGCAAACCAACCAATATGAAAAAAAAATAGAATAACATTACAAAAAAACTATATTTTGAGTGTTTTTAAGCTTGTTACCTACAAAAAAAGTGAAAATGGATGCAAAGCACTCCCTATTGGAAAACAAAAGGACATTACGAGAAACGTGTATAATGAGTGTCTTATTATTTTCGAAAGGATATTACGAAAAACGTGTATTATGACTGTTTTGAAGTTCCTTAAGTACCAAAACGTTAAAACCCACAAATAACACTCTTTAAAGAGAAAAAAAATAAAAAAAATAATAAAAAATTCTGCCAAAAGTCAGGGAATTTATGTGGAAAAAAGAACATTATCAAAAAAGTTAATTATTGCTTTTTTTCGGATTGTTATTTACCAAACCCTAAAGTGCATGCAAAGCCACCTATATGAGGAAATTAAACGACTTTACCAGAAACCTGTCTTTTCAGTGTTTTTCAGCATGTTAGGCACCAAACCGATAAATAATATGGAAGTCAGTCAATATGTTAATGCAAAACAAAATTACTGAAAACGTGTCTTTTCAGCATTTTACGTAGAAAAAACGCTAAAACGGATGCAAAGCAACGAATATGAAGAAATAGAATAACATTACCAAAACGTGTTTTTGAACTTTTTACCTATAAAAAAACGCGAAAATGGATGTAAAAGCACTCTATATTGGGAAGAAAAAAGGACATTTAGAGAAAGGTGTATAATGATTGTTTTATAGTTTCACAAGAACCAGAAGACAAAAACCGCAAAAACTCGTGTATATAGAGAAGTTTCTTACATACCAAAATGCTAAAACTCATTAATAACACTTTTAATTGAGATACAGAACTACCTTACCAAATGTGTGTATTTTGAGTGTTTTTCACATTCTTAGTTACGAAAATCCCAAATTACATTTATAGATTATTTTGTTACATTATTTTGAGTGTTTTTGATCATGTTACCTATAAAAAAGCTTAAATACATGCAAAGAACCCTATGTCTGTGAAACGAAAGGACATTACGAAAATCGTGTATTATGATAGTTTTTAAGTTCCTTAAGTACCAAAAAACTAAAACCCACAAATAGAGAAAAAATAAATAACTAAAAAAATTGAATTTTTTTTTTTTGTTATTCATCTACATAGATATGAAGATTGCAAAATTCAGGCAAAATTCAGGGAAATTATGTAAAAAACACATTATCAAAAAATTTTTTTAGCTTTTTTCCGGAATTATGTACCAAACCCAGAAGTGCATGCAAAGCCACCTATATGGGGAAATTACACGAATTTTTGTCTTTTGAGTTTTTTTTCAGGAATTTCAACAATATTACTGAAAACGTGTCTTTTCAGTGATTTACGAAAAAAAACGCTAAAACGGATGCAAGCCAACCAATATGAAGAAATAGAATAACATTACCAAAAAGATATATTTTGAGTGTTTTTCAGCTTGTTACCTACAAAAAATGCGAAAATGGATGGAAAGCACTCTATATTGGGAAACAAAAGAACATTACGAAAAACGTGTATAATGAGTGTTTTATAGTTTCACACGAACCACAATGCAAAAAACGCAAAAAATCGTGTATATAGAGAAGTCTCTTACATACCAAAATGCTGAAATGCATGAATAACACTTTTAATTGAGAAACAGAACTACCTTACCAAATGTGTGTATTTTGAGTGTTTCTTACATTCTTAGTTACGAAAATTCCAAATTACGACATGCGAAACTACCTTCATGTGGGGAAAAAAATGACATTACCAAAAAAGTGTCTTTTTAGTGTTTTTGAGCGTGATATGCAACAAAGCTGTAAAAAGCAGAACAATCACATTACATGGGAATAAAACCAACTTTTACGAAGAACTTGCCTTTAAGTGTTTTTAACTCTTTACATACCAAATCGCTAAAAAGCATGCAAAACACCCTTTATGGAGAAAGAGAATAACATTACCAAAAGCATGTATTTTGAGTTTTTTTGATCATGTAACCTATAAAAAAGCTTAAATACATGTAAAGGACCCTATGTTTGTATAACAAAAGGACATTATGAAAATCTTGTATTATGAGTGTTTTTAAGATCCTTAAGTACCAAAAAGTTAAAACCCACAAATAACACTTTATAGAGAAAAAAAAAAAAATTTTGTTATTCATCTTCATAGGTACTGAGATGCTAAAATTCTGGCAAAATTCATGGAAATTTTGTAAAAAAATCTTTATAAAAAGAATAATTTTAGCTTTTTTTCCGGAGTTATGTACAAACCCTGAAGTGCATGCAAATCCACCTATATAGGGAAATTACACGACTTTACCAGAAACCTGTCTTTTGAGTGTTTTTCAGCAATTTCAACAATATTACTGAAAACGTGTCTTTTCAGTGATTTGCTTAAAAAAACGCTAAAACGGATGTAAACCAACCAATAAGAAAAAATAGAATAACATTACCAAAAAGATATATTTTGATGTGTTTTTGAGCTTGTTACCTACAAAAAATGCAAAAAATGGATGGAAAGCACTTTATACTGGCAAAGGAAAGGACATTACGAGAAACGTGTATGAGTGTTTTATAGTTTGACAAGAACCACAAGGTAATAAACTCAAAAACTCGTGTACATAAAGAAGTTTCTTACATACCAAAAAGATGAAACTCATGAATAACACTTTTAATTTTGAAACAGAAATACCTTACCAAATGTGTGTATTAGAAAAGTTTCTTACCTACCAAAATGCTGAAACTCGTGAATAACACTTTTAATTAAGAAATAGAAAAATCTTATTAATGCCTGTGTTTTGAGTTTTTTCACATTCTTAGTTACCAAATTCCCAAATTCCATGCAAAACTAGCTTTATGTGGCAAATAAATTATATTATCAGAAAAGTGTCTTTTGAGTGTTTTGAGCGTGTTAGGTAATAAAGCAATAAAAAGCAGGGCAATCACATAACATGGGAATAAAAACAACTTTTACCAAGAACTTGCCTTTAAGTGTTTTTGAGCTCATTACATACCAAAACGCTAAAACGCATGCAAAAAACCTTTTATGGAGAAACAGAATAAAATTACCAAAAACATATATTTTGAGTGTTTTTGATCATGTTATCTATAAAAACACTTAAATATATGCAAAGAACTTTATGTTCGCGAAACGAGAGGACATTACGAGAAATGTTTATTATAAGTGTTTTTAAGTTCCTTAAATACCAAAAAGCTAAAACCCACAAATAACACTCTTTATTTAGAAAAAAAAAATTAAGATAATAAAAAAAATAGGATTTTTTTTATTTTGTTTTTCATCTTCATAGGTACCGAGATGCCAAAATTCTTGGAAAATTCAGGGCTATTATATGATCAAAGAAAATTATCAAAAAAGTTAATTTTAGCTTTTTTTTTCGGACTCTTATGTACCAAAACCTAAAGTGCATCCAAAGACTCCTATATGAGGAAATTGAGCGACCTTATAAAAAAAAAGTTTTTTGAGTTGTTTCAGTATGTTTTGCACCAAAACGATAAATAATAAGGAACTCACTCTATATGAGAATCCAAAACAAAATTGCTGAAAACGTGTTTTTTTTGTTTTACGTAGAAAAACGCTAAAACGGATGCAAACCAACCAATATCAAGAAATAGAAAAACATTACCAAAAAGGTATATTTTGAGTGTTTTTGAGCTTGTTGCCTACAAAAAAAAAACGCGAAAATTGATGCAAAGCACTCTATATTAGAAAACAAAAGAGCTTTGTAAGAAAAGTGTATAATGAGCTTTTTATAGTTCAAAAGAACCAAAAGGCAAAAAAACACAAAATCTCGTGTATATGGAGAAGGTTCTTAGATACCAAAATGCTGAAACTCATGAATAACACTCTTAATTGACAAACAGAACAACCTTACTAAATGCGTGTATTTTGAGTGCTTTTCACATTCTTAGTTACCAAAACCCCAAATTTCATGCGAAAATAGATTTGTGGGAAAAAAAAAATACTTTACCAGAAAAGTGTCTTTTGAGTGTTTTTGAGCGTGATAGGCAATAAAGCACTAAAAAGCAGGGCAATCATATTACATTGCAATAACACCAATTTATACCAAAAACTTCCCTTTAAGTGTTTTTGAGCTCCTTATATACCAAACCGCTAAAACGCATGCAAAACAAACTTTATGGAGAAACAGAATAATTACGAAAAACATGTATTTTGAGTGTTTTTGATCATGTTATCTATAAAAACGCTTAAATACATGCAAAGAACATTATGTTTGGGAAACAAAAGGACATTGTGAGAAACGTGTATTATGAGTGTTTTTTTAAGTTCCTTAAGTATCAAAAAGCTAAAACCCATAAATAACACTTTTTATTTAGAAAAAAAAAAAAAAAAGGATTTTTTTTTTTTTTGTTATTCATCTTCATAGGTACCGAGATGCAAAAATTCTGGGAAAATTCAGGGCAATCATATGATAAAAGAATATTATCAAAAAAGTTGATTTCAGCTTTTTTTTTCGGACTGTTATGTACCAAACCCTAAAGTGCATGAAAAGCCTCCTATATGAGGAAATTAAATGACCTTACCAGAAATCTTTGTTTTGAGTGTTTTTTTTTTTAGCATGTTAGGCACCAAAACGATAAATAATAAGGAACTCAATCTATATGGGAATCCAAAATAAAATTACTGAAAACATGTCTTCTCAGTGTTTTACGTAGAAAAACGGTAAAACGGATGCAAAGCAACCAATATCAAGAAATAGGAAAACGTTACTAAAAAGATATATTTTGAGTGTTTTTGAGCTTGTTACCTACAAAAAACGCGGAAATTAATGCAAAGCACTCAAAATTCAGAAAAAAAAGAACATTGCAAGAAAAGTGTATAATGAGTGTTTTATAGTTGAAAAGAACCACAAAGCAAAAAACGCAAAATCTCGTGTATATGGAGAGGTTTCCTAGATAGAAAAATGCTAAAATTCATATATAACACTCCTAATTGAGAAACAGAACAACCTTAATAAATGCGTGTATTTTGAGTGCTTTTCACATTCTTAGTTACCAAAACCCCAAATTGCATGCGAAAATAGATTTATGGGAAAAAAAAAGACTTTACCAGAAAAGTGTCTTTTGAGTGTTTTTGAGCGTGATACGCAATAAAGCACTAAAAAGGAGGGCAATCACATTACATTGGAGGAAAACGAATTTTTACCAAGAACTTGCCTTTAAGTGTTTTTGAGCTCCTTATATACCAAAACACTAAAACGCATGCAAAACACTCTTTATGGGGAAACAGAATAACTTTACCAAAAACATGTATTTCGAGTGTTTTTGATCATGTTACCAATAAAAACGCTTAAATATATACAAAGAACAGTATTTTTGGGCAACGAAAGGAGATTACGAGAAACGTGTATTATGAGTGTTTTTAAGTTCATTAATTACCAAAAAGCTAAAAGCCACAAATAACACTCTTTATTCAGAAACAATAAATAAATAAAAAAAATACAATATTTATTTTTTCATTCTTATTCATCTTCACAGGTACCGAGATGCCAATATTCGGACAAAATTCAAGAAATTATGTGAAATAAGAACATTATCAAAACAGTTAAATTTAGCTTTTTTTTTTTTCGGACTGTTATGTAGCAAACCCCTAAAGTGCATGCAAAGCGACCTATATGGGAAAATTAAACGTCTTTGCCAGAAAATGGTCTTATGAGTGTTTTTCAGTATGTTAGGAACCAACACGATAAATAACATAAAAATCAATCTATATGGGAATCCAAAACAAAATTACTAAAAACGTGTTTTCGGTGTTTTACGTAGAATAACACTAAAACGGATGCAAATCAACCAATATGAAGAAATAAAATAACATTACCAAAAATGTATATTTTGAGTGTTATTGAAATTGTTACCTACAAAAAACGCGAAAAATGGATGGAAAGCACTCTATATTGGGAAGGAAAAGGACATTACGAGAAACGTTTATAATGAGTTATTATTCACAAGAACTAAAAGGCAAAAAACGCAAAAACTCGTGTATATAGAGAAGTTTTTTACATTCCAAAATGCTGAAACTCTGGAACAAACGTCTTAATTGAGAAACAAAACAATCTTACTAAATGCGTGTATTTTGAGTGCTTTTCACATCCATAGTTACCAAAACCCTAAATTGCATGCCAAACCAGCTTTATGTGGGAAAAAAATGACATTACCAGAAAAATATCTTTTGAGTGTTTTTGAGCGTGTTAGGCAAGAAAGCACTAAAAAGCATGGCAATCACATTACATTGGAATAAAACCAATTTTTAACAAGAACTTGCCTTTAAGTGTATTTGAGCTCCTTATATACCAAAACACTAAAATGCATGCAAAATACACTTTATGATGAAACATAATAACATTACCAAAAACATGTATTTTGAGTGTTTTTGATCATGTTACCAATAAAAACGCTTAAATACATGCAAAAAACCCTATTATTGGGAAACGAAAGGACATTACGAGAAACGTGTATTATAAGTACCAAAAAAGCTAAAACCCATAAATAACACTTTATAGAGAGAAAAAAAAAGTATAATTTTTTTTAATTTTTATTATTCATCTTCATAGGTACTAAGATGCCAAAATTCTTGCAATATTCTTTGGGAATCGAAAACAAAATTACTGAAAACTTGTCTTTTCGGTGTTTTACGTAGAAAAACGCTAAAACAGATGAAAACCAACCAATATGAAGAAATAGAATAACATTACCAAAGAGGTATATTTTGAGTGTTTTTGAGCTAGTTACCTACAAAAAACGGGAAAATGCATGCACTCCCTATTGGGAAAGAAAAGGACATTACGAGAAACAAGTATAATGAGTGTCTTATTATTTTCGGGCAAAAGAACTTGTGGTTCACAAGAACTACAAGGCAAAAAACGCAAAAACTCGTGTATATAAAGAAGTTTCTTAGATTCCAAAATGCTGAAACTCATGAATAACAATCTTAATTGAGAAACAGAACATTACCAAATGCGTGTATTTTGAGTGTTTTTTCACATTCTTCGCAAAACCCTAAATAGCATGCGAAACTAGTTTTATGTGGAAAAAAAATGACATTACCAGAAAAGTGTCTTTGAGTGTTTTTGAGCGTCTTAGGCAATAAAGCACTAAAAAGCAGGGCAATCACATTACATGGGAATGAAACCAACTTTTTCGAAGAACTTGCCTTCTAGTGTTTTTGACACGCATTTAGTAAGGTTGCTCTATTTCTCAATTAAGAGTGTTATTCATGAGTTTCAGCATTTTGGTATATAGGAAACTTCTCCATATACACGAGTTTTTGCGTTTTTTGCCTTGTGGTTTTTTTTGAACTATAAAACATTCATTATATACTTTTCTCGCAATGTCCCTTTGTTTCCCAATATAGAGTGGTTTGTATCCATTTTCGCGTTTTTTTTTTTTTTTTGTAGGTAACAAGGTCAAAACACACAAAATATACATTTTTGGTTATGTTTTTCTGCTTCTTGATATTGGTTGGTTTGTATCAGTTTTAGCGTGTTTCAGCATGTTAGGCACCAAAACGATAAATAATATGGAAGTCAGTCAATATGTGAATCCAAAACAAAATTACTGAAAACGTGTCTTTTCAGTGTTTTTCGTAGAAAAACGCTAAAGCGGATACAAACCATCCTATATGAAGAAATAGAATAGCATTTCCAAAAACATATATTTTGAGTGTTTTTGAGCTTGTTACCTACAAAAAAACGCAAAAATGGATGTAAAGCACTCTATATTAGTAAACAAAAGGACATTACGAGAAACGTGTATAATGAGTGTTTTATAGTTTTAAAAGAACCACAAGGCAATAAATGCAAAAACTCGTGTATATAGAGAAATGTCTTACATACCAAAATGAATAAATGCATGAATAACACTTTTAATCGATAAACAGAACTACCTTACTAAATTGTGTATTTTGAGTGTTTTTCACATTCTTAGTTACGAAAATGCCAAATTACATGCGAAACTACCATCATTTGGGAAAAAAAATGACATTACCAGAAAAGTGTCTTTTGAGTGTTTTTCAGCGTGATATCCAACAATGCCCTAAAAAGCAGAACTATCACATTACGTAGGAATAAAACCAACTTTTACGAAGAATTTGCCTTTAAGTGTTTTTTAACCCCTTATATACCAAATCTTTAAAACGTATGGAAAACAAAAATTATAAAGAAACTGAATAACATTAACAAAAACATGTATTTTGAGTGTTTTTGATCATGTTATCTATAAAAACGCTCAAGTATATGCAAAGAATATTATGTTTAAGAAACAAAAGGACATTACGAGAAACTTGTATTATGAGTGTTTTTTTTAAGTTCCTTAAGTACCAAAAAGCTAAAACCCACAAATAACACTCTTCATTTAGAAAATAAAAAAAATAAAAAATGAAATAAATAGGATTTCTTTTTTTTTGTTATTCATCTTCATAGGTACCGAGATGGCAAAATTCTGGGAAAATTCAGGGCAATTATGTGATAAAAGAATATTATCAAAAAAGTTACTTTCAGCCCTTTTTTCGGACTGTTATGTACCAAATCCTAAAGTGCATGCAAAGCCTCCAATATGAGGAAATGAAACGACCTTACCAGAAATCTGTGTTTTGAGTGTTTTTTAGCATGTTAGTCACCAAAACGATAAATAATAAGCAACTCACTCTATATGGGAATCCAAAACAAAGTTACTGAAAACGTGTCTTCTCAGTGTTTTACGTAGAAAAACGTTAAAACGGATGGAAAGCAAACAATATCAAGAAATAGAAAATCGTTACCAAAAAGGTATATTTTGAATGTTTTTGAGCTTGCTAGGAATTTTTTTTCTTTTTTTTTTTTTTGTTATTCATCTTCATAGGTACCGAGATGCAAAAATTATGGGAAAATTCAGGGCAATCATATGATAAAACAATATTATCAAAAAAGTTCATTTCAGCTTTTTTTTCGGAATAGGAATTTTTTTTTTCATCTTCATAGGTACCGAGATGCCAAAATTCTGGGAAAATTCAGGGCAATCATATGATAAAACAATATTATCGAAAAAATTAATTTCAGCTTTTTTTTTTCGGACCAAACCCCAAAGTGCATGCAAAGCCTCCTATATGAGGAAATTAAACGACCTTACCAGAAATCTGTGTTTTGAGTGTTTTTAGCATGTTAGGCACCAAAACGATAAATAATAAGGAAATCACTCTATATGGGAATCCAAAACAAAGTTACTGAAAATGTGTCTTCTCAGTGTTTTACGTAGAAAAACGCTAAAACGGATGCAAAGCAACGAATATCAAGAAATAGAAAGACGTTACTAAAAAGGTATATTTTGAATGTTTTTGAGCTTGCTACCTATAAAAAAAACACGAAAATTGATGCAAAACACTCTATATTGGGAAACAAAAGGACATTGCAAGAAAATGTGTATAATGAGTGTTTTATAGTTCAAAAGAACCACAAGGCAAAAAACGCAAAATCTTGTGTATATAGAGAGGTTTCCTAGAAACAAAAATGCTAAAACTCAAGTATAACACTATTAATTGAGAAACAGAACAACCTTAATAAATGCGTGTATTTTGAGTGCTATTAACATTCTTAGTTACCAAAACCCCAAATTGCATGCGAAAATAGATTTGGGAAAAAATTACTTTACCAGAAAAGTGTCTTTTGAGTGTTTTTGAGCGTGATAGGCAATAAAGCACTAAAAAGGAGGACAATCACATTACATTGGAGTAAAACGAATATTTACCAAGGACTTGCCTTTAAGTGTTTTTGAGCTCCTTATATACCAAAACACTAACACGCATGCAAAATACACTTAATGGTGAAAGAGAAGAACATTACCAAAAACATGTATTTTGAGTGTTTTTGATCATGTTACCAATTAAACCGCATAAATACATACAAAGAACCCTATTTTTGGGAAGAGAAAGGACATTACGAAAAACGTGTATTATGAGTGTTTTTAAGTTCCTTAAGTACCAAAAAAGCTAAAACCCATAAATACCACTTTATACAGAAAAAAAAAATTTTTGTTTGTTTTTTTATTCATCTTCAAAGGTACTAAGATGCCAAAATACTGGGAATATTCTTTGGAAATCGAAAACAAAATTACTGAAAAAGTGTCTTTTCGGTGTTTTACGTAGAAAAACGCTAAAACAGATGAAAACCAACCAATATGAAGAAATAGAATAACATTACCAAAGAGGTATATTTTGAGTGTTTTTGAGCTTGTTACCTACAAAAAACGCGAAAATGGATGCAAAGCACTCCCTATTGGGAAAGAAAAGGACATTACTAGAAACATGTATAATTAGTGTCTTATTATTTTCGGGCAAAAGAACTTGTGGTTCACAGGAACCACAAGGCAAAAAACGCAAAAACTCGCGTATATAAAGAAGTTTCTTAGATACCAATATGCTGAAACTCATGAAAAACAATCTTAATTGAAAAACAGAACAACATTACCAAATGCGTGTATTTTGATTGTTTTTTTCACATTCTTCGCAAAACCCTAAAAAGCATGCGAAACTAGTTTTATGTGGGAAAAAAATGGCATTACCTGAAGTATCTTTTCAGTGTTTTTGAGCGTGTTAGGCAATAAAGCACTAAAAAGCAGGGCAATCATATTACATTGTAATAAAACCAACTTTTACGAAGAACTTGCCTTGAAGTGTTTTTCAGCTTCTTACATAACAAATCGCTAAAACGCATGTAAAACACTCCTTTATGGAGAAGCAGAATAACATTACCAAAAACAAGTGTTTTGAGTGTTTTTTATCATGTTACCTATAAAAACGCTTAAATACATGCAAAGATCCCCATATTTGGGAAACGAAAGAACATTACGAGAAATGTGTATTATGAATGTTTTTAAGTTCCTTAAATACCAAAACGATAAAACCTACATATAACACTCTTAATAGAGAAAAAAAAAAATAAAAAAATAGCATTTTTATTTTTTTTGTTATTGATGTTCATAGGTACCTAGATGCCAAAATTCTGCCAAAATTCAAGGAAATTATGTGGAAAAAACATCATCAAAAAAGTTAATTTTACCTTCTTTTTCGGAGTTATGTTCAAAACCATAAAGTGTATGCAAAAGCCACCTATCTGATAAAATTTAACGACTTTACAAGAAACCTGTCTTTTGAGTGTTTTTTCTGCATGTTAGGCACCAAAACGATAAATAATATGAAAGTCACTCTATATGGAAATACAAAACAAAATTACTGAAAACGTGTCTTTTAAAAGATTTTCGTAGAAAAACGCTAACACGGATGCAAACCAACCAATATGAAGAAATAGAATAACATTACCAAAAAAGTCTATTTTGTGTGTTTTTGAGCTTGTTACATAAAAAAAAAAAAACGCGAAAATGGATGCAAAGCACTCTATATAAGGAGAAAAAAAAGGACATAACGAGAAACGTGTATAATGAGTGTTTTGTAGTTTCACCAGAATCACAAGGCAAAAAACGCAAAAACTCGACTCTGGAGAAGTTTCTAAGATACCAAAATACTGAAACTCATGAATAACACTCTTAATCAAGAAACCGAAGAACCTTACTAAATGCGTGTATTCTGAGTGTTTTTTTACATTCTTAGTTACCAAAACCCCAAATTCCATGCGAAACTAGCTTTATGTGGGAAAAAAATTACCCTGAGGCATTTGGGAAGAGTAAGAGAAAATTACAAATTTATGGATGGGGATGATAGGTGGAAATAGGTAGGCATATTTCATACAAGTACTGCCACTTGTAGGCCTGATGCCTTCTTGCAGATTTATTTATTTCTTATGTTCTTATGTTCTTATTACCAAAAGCGTGTATTTTCAGTGTTTTTCAGCTATTACGTGAAAAAAAAAAATGCCAAAATGCATGCAAAGCACCCTATATGAAGAAAAGAGCGATATTACGAGAAACGTGCATTATGAGTGTTTTTGAGATTCTTAGGTACCAAAACGCTGAAACTCATGAATAACACTCTTAATTGAGATGCAGAACAACCTTACCAAATGCGTGTATTTTGAGTGTTTTTCACATTCTTAGTTACCAAAACCCCAAATTGCATGCGAAACTAGCTTTATGTGAAAAAAAAAAAAAAAATGACATTACCAGAAGAGTGTCTTTTGAGTGTTTTTGAGCGTGTTAGGCGATAAAGCACTAAAAAGCAGGGCAATCACATTACATGGGAATAAAACCAAATTTTACCAAGAACCTTTAAGTGTTTTTGAGTTCCTTACATATTGAAACGCTATAATGCATGCAAAGCACCCTTTATGGAGAAACAGAAAAACATTACCAAAAAACATGTATTTTTAGTATTTTTGATCATGTTACCTATAAAAACGCTTAAATACATGCAAAGAACCCTATATTAGGGAAACGAAAGGACATTATGAGAAACGTGTATTATGAGTGTTTTTAAGTTCCTTAAGTACCAAAAACCTAAAACCCACAAATATCACTCTTTATAGAGAAAAAAGTAAATAAATAAAAGAATAGCAATTTTTTGTTTTGTTTTTCATCTTCATAGGTACCAAGATGCCAAAATTCTGGCAAAATTCAGGGAAATTATGTGGAAAAAAGAACATTATGAAAAAAGTTAATTTTAGATTTTTTTCGGACATTTATGTACCAAACCGTAAAGTGCATGCAAAGCCACCTACATATGGAAATTAAACGACTTTACAAGAAACCTGTCTTTTCAGTGTTTTTTTAGCATGTTAGGCACCAAAACGATAAATACCATTGAAGTCACTCAATATGGGAATCCAAAACAAAATTACTGGAAAACATGTCTTCTCAGTGTTTTACGTAGAAAAACGCTAAAACGGATACAAACCAACCAATACGAACAAATAGAAAAACATCACCAAAAACGTATATTTTGAGTGTTTTTGAACTTGTTACCTACAAAAAACACGAAAATGCATGCAAAGCACTCTATATTGGGAAACAAAAGGACATTACGAGAAACGTGTATAATGAGTGTTTTACAGTTTCACAAGATCCAAAAGGCAAAAAACACAAAAAACTCGTATATATGGAGAAGTTTCTTAGATACCAAAATGCTGAAACTCATGAATAAAACTCTTAATTAAAAAACACAACAACCTTACTAAATGCGTGTATTTTGAGTGTTATTTTACATTCTTAGTTAAAAAAAAAAACGAAATTCCATGCGAATATAGCTTTATGTGGGAAAAAAATGACATTACCAGAAAAGTGTCTTTTGAGTGTTTTTGAGAGTGTTAGGCAATAAAGCACTAAAAAGCAGGGGAATCACATTACATGGAATAAAACCAACTTTTACCAATAACTTGCCTTTAAGTGTTTTTCAGCTCCTTATATGAGCTAAAACGAATGCAAAACACACTTTATATAGAAAGAAAATAACATAACCAACAACAGGTATTTTAAGTGTTTTTAATCATGTTATCTATAAAAAACGCTTAAATACATGCAAAGAACCTTATGTTTGGGAAAGGAAAGGATATTACGAGAAACGTGTATTATGAGTGCTTTCAAGTTCCTTAAGAACCAAAAAGCTAAAACCCACAAGTAACACTCTTTATTTAGAAAAAAAAATAGATAAATCAATAGAAAAACAGGAATTTTTTTATTTTTTTTATTTCATCTTCATAGGTACCGAGATACCAAAATTCTGGCAAAAATCAGGGCAATTATGTGATAAAAGATCATTATCAAAAAATTTAATTTTAGCTTTTTTTTCGGACTGTTATTTACCAAACTCTAAAGTGCATGCAAAGCCACATATATGAGGAAATTAAACGGCTTTACCAGAAACCTGTCTTTTGAGTGATTTTCATCTTGTTAGGCATCAAAACGATAAATAATATGGAAGTCACTCTATATGAGAATCCAAAACAAAGTACTGAAAACGTGTCTTTTCTGTGTTTTTGGTAGAAAAACGATAAAACGGATGCAAACCAACAAATATGAAGAAATCATGAATAATACTTTTAGTGTTATTCATGATTTCTAGCATTTTGGTATGTTAGGAACTTTTCTAATACACACATTTGGTAAGGTATTTCTGTTTCAAAATTACAAGTGTTATTTATGAGTTTCAGCTTTTTGGTATGTAAGAAACTTCTTTATGTACACGAGTTTTTGAGCTTTTTACCTTGTGGTTATTGTCAAACTATAAAACACTCATACACGTTTCTCGTAATGTCCTTTTCTATGCCAATATAAAGTGCTTTCCATCCATTTTTGCATTTTTTGTAGGTAACAAGCTCAAAAACACATAAAAATATATCTTTTTGGTAATGTTATTCTATTTCTTCATATTGGTTGGTTTACATCCGTTTTAGCGTTTTTCTACGTAAATCACTGAAAAGACACGTTTTCATTAATATTGTTGAAATTGCTGAAAAACACTCAAAAGACAGGTTTCTGGTAAAGTCGTGTAATTTCCTCATATAGGTGGATTTGCATACACTTCACGGTTTCTACATAACTCCGGAAAAAAGATAATTTTTTTTTATAATGTTTTTTTTTACAAAATTTCCATGAATTTTGCCAGAATTTTGGCATCTCGGTACCTATGAAGATGAATAAAAAAAAATTCTCTCTATAAAGAGTGTTATTTGTGGGTTTTAGCTTTTTGGTACTTGAGTAACTTAAAAACACTCATAATACACGATTTTCGTAATGTCCTTTTGTTATACAAACAGAGGGTTCTTTACATGTATTTAAGCGTTTTTATAGGTTAGATGATCAAAAACACTCAAAATACATGTTTTTGGTAATGTTATTCTGTTTCTCCATAAAGGGTATTTTGCCTGCGTTTTAGCGATTTGGTATGTAAGGAGTTAAAAAACTTTTTTGTTAATGTCATTTTTTTTCCCCACATGAAGGTAGTTTCGCATATAATTTCGCATTTTCGTAACTAAGAATGTGAAAAACACTCAAAATACACAATTTGGTAAGGTAGTTCTGTTTATCGATTAAAAGTGTTATTCATGCATTTCATCATTTCGGTATGTAAGAAATTTTTCTATATACACGAGTTTTTGCATTTATTGCCTTGTGGTTCTTTTAAAACTATAAAACACTCATTATACACGTTTCTCGTAATGTCCTTTTGTTTTCTAATATAGAGTACTTTACATCTATTTTTGCATTTTTTGTTGGTAACAAGCTCAAAAACAATCAAAATATATTTTTTTGGTAATGTTATTCTATTTCATCATATAGGTTGGCTTGCATCCGCTTTAGCGTTTTTCTACGTAAAACACAGAAAAGACACGTTTTCAGTAATTTTGTTTTGCATTCACATATTGACTGACTTCCATATTATTTATTGTTTTGGTTCCTAACGTGCTGAAAAACACTGAAAAGACAGGTTTCTGTTAAAATCGTTTAACTTCCCTATATAGGTGTCTTTGCATGCACTTTAGGGTTTGGTACATAACAATCCGAGAAAAAACTATAATTAACTTTTTTGGTAATGTTCTTTTTTCCACATAAATTCCCTGAATTTTGGCACAATTTTGGCATCTCGGTACCTATAAGGATGAATAATAATTTTTTTTTTTTCTAAATAAAGTGTTATATGTGGGTTTTAGCTTTTAGGTAATGAAGGAACTTAAAAAACATCCATAATACACGTTTCTCGTAATGTCCTTTCGTTTCCCAAACATAGGGTTCTTTGCATGTATTTAAGCGTTTTTATAAATAATATGATCAAAACACTCAAAATACATGTATTTAGTAATATCATTCTGTTTCTCCATAAAATGTATTTTGCATGAGTTTTACCGTTTTGGTATGTAAGGAGCTCAAAAACACTTAAAGGCAAGTACTTGGTAAAATTTGGTTTTATTCCCATGTAATGTGATTACACTTCCTTTTAGTGTTTTATTGCGTAACTCGCTCAAAAACACTCAAAAGACATGCAAGGCCTCGCATATGAGGAAATTAGAGACTTTACCAGAAATCTGTCTTTTGAGTGTTTTTCAGCATGTTAGGCACCAAAACGATAAATAAAAAGGAACTCACTCTATGTGGGAATGCAAAAGAAAATTACTGAAAACGTGTTTTCTCAGTGTTTTACGTAGAAAAACGCTAAAACTGATGCAAACCAACCAATATCAAGAAGCAGAAAAACATTACCAAAAATACATATTTTGAGTGTTTTTGAGCTTGTTTCATACAAAAAAAAAAACGCAAAAATTGATACAAAGCACTCTATATTGGGAAAGAAAGGGACATTGCGAGAAAAGTGTATAATGAATGTTTTATAGTTCAAAAAAACCACAAGCCAAAAAACGCAGAAACTCGTGTATATGGAGAAGCTTCCTAGATACTAAAATGCTGAAACTTATGAATAACACTCTTCATTGAGAATCAGAACAACCTTACTAAATGCGTGTCAAAAACACTAAAAGGCAAGTTTTTCGTAAAAGTTGGTTTTATTCCCATGTAATGTGATTGCCCTGCTTTTTAGTGCTTTATTGCCTAACACGCTCAAAACACTCAAAGACACTTTTCTGGTAATGTCATTTTTTTCTAACATAAAGTTAGTTTCGCATGGAATTTGGGGTTTTGGTAACTAAGAATGTAAAAAAAACATTCAAAATACACGCATTTAGTAAGGTTGTTCTGTTTGTTGATTAAGAGTGTTATTCATGAGTTTCAGCATTTTGGTATCTTAGAAATTTCTCCACACAGACAAGTTTTTGCGTTGTTTGCCTTGTGATTCTGGTGAAACTATAAAACACTCATTATACACGTTTCTCTTTATGTCCTTTTTTTTTCCTAATATACAGTGCTTTGCATCCATTTTTGCGTTTTTTTTTATGTAACAAGCTCAAAAACACACAAAATATACGTTTCTGGTAATATTATTCTATTTTTTCATATTTGTTGGTTTGCATCCGTTTTAGCGTTTTTCTACGTAAATCTTTTAAAAGACACGTTTTCAGTAATTTTGTTTTGGATTTCCATATAGAGTGACTTTAATATTATCTATCGTTTTGCTGCCTAACATGCGTAAAAACACTCAAAAGACAGGTTTCCTGTAAAGTCGTTAAATTTTCCCAAATAGGTGGCTTTGCATACACTTTATGGATTGGTACATAACTGAAAAAAAAGGTAAAGTTAACTTTTTTTGATAATGTTCATTTTTCCACATAATTTTCCTGAATTTTGGCAGAATTTTGGTATCTTGGTACCTATAAACATGAATAACAAAAAAATAAAAATGCTATTTTTTTATTTATTTAATTTTTTTCTCTATAAACAGTGTTATTTGTAGGTTTTAACGTTTTGGTACTTAAGCATCTTAAAAACGTTCATAATACACATTTCTCGTAATGTCCTTTCGTTTCCCAAATATAGGGATCTTTGCATGTATTTAAGCGTTTTTAAAGGTAACATGATAAAAAACACTCAAAAACACTTGTTTTTGGTAATATTATTCTGTTTCTCCATAAAGGAGTGTTTTGCATGCGTTTTTTAGCGATTTGGTATATAAGGAGCTAAAAAAAATACTTCAAGGCAAGTTCTTGGTAAAAGTTGGTTTTATTCCAATGTAATATGATTGCCCTACTTTTTAGTGCTTTATTGCCTAACACGCTCAAAAACACTCAAAAGACACTTCTGGTAAAGTCATTTTTTTCCCACATAAAGCTAGTTTCGCATGCTATTTGAGGTTTTGCTAAGAATGTGAAAAAAACACTCAAAATACACGCATTTGGTAATGTTGTTCTGTTTCTCAATTAATATTGTTATTCATAAGTTTCAGCATTTTGGTATCTAAGAAACTTCTTTATATACACGAATTTTTGCGTTTTTTGCCTTGTGGTTCTTGTGAACCACAAGTTCTTTTGCCCGAAAATAATAAGACACTCATTATAGATGTTTCTCGTAATGGCCTTTTCTTTTCCAATAAGAAGTGCTTTGCATTCATTTTCACGTTTTTTCTAGGTAACAAGCTCAAAAACACTCAAAATATCCTTTTTTGGTAATGTTATTCTATTTCTTCATATTGGTTGGTTTCCGTCCGATTTAGCTTTTTCTACGTAAAACACCGAAAAAAAACGTTTTCAGTAAATTTGTTTTCGATTCCCGAAGAATATTGCCAGAATTTTAGTACCTATGAAGAATAACAAAAAACAAAAATCATTTTTTTTTTCTCTAAAAAGAGTTTCATTTGTGGCTTTTAGCTTTTCTGGTACTTAAGGAACTTAAAAACACTCATAATACACGTTTCTCGTAATGTCCTTTCGATTCCCAAACAAAAGATTCTTTACATGAATTTAAGCGTTTTTATAAATAACATGATCAAAAACAGTCAAAATACATGTTTTTGGTAATGTTACTCTGTTTCTCCATAAAAGGGTGTTTTTGCATGCGTTTTAACACTCAAAATACACGCATTTAGTAAGGTTGTTGTGTTTTTTAATTAAGAGTTTTATTCATGAGTTTCAGCATTTTGGTATCTAAGAAACTTCTCCATATATACGAGTTTTTTGTGTTTTTTGCCTTTTGGATCTTGTGAAACTGTAAAACACTCATTATACACGTTTCTCGTAATGTCCTTTTGTTTCCCAATATAGAGTGCTTTGCATGCATTTTCGTGTTTTTTGTAGGTAACAAGTTCAAAAACACTCAAAATATACGTTTTTGGTGATGTTTTTCTATTTGTTCGTATTGGTTGGTTTGTATCCGTTTTAGCGTTTTTCTACGTAAAACACTGAGAAGACATGTTTTCCAGTAATTTTGTTTTGGATTCCCATATTGAGTGACTTCAATGGTATTTATCGTTTTGGTGCCTAACATGCTAAAAAAACACTGAAAAGACAGGTTTCTTGTAAAGTCGTTTAATTTCCATATGTAGGTGGCTTTGCATGCACTTTACGGTTTGGTACATAAATGTCCGAAAAAAATCTAAAATTAACTTTTTTCATAATGTTCTTTTTTCCACATAATTTCCCTGAATTTTGCCAGAATTTTGGCATCTTGGTACCTATGAAGATGAAAAACAAAACAAAAAATTGCTATTCTTTTATTTATTTACTTTTTTCTCTATAAAGAGTGATATTTGTGGGTTTTAGGTTTTTGGTACTTAAGGAACTTAAAAACACTCATAATACACGTTTCTCATAATGTCCTTTCGTTTCCCTAATATAGGGTTCTTTGCATGTATTTAAGCGTTTTTATAGGTAACATGATCAAAAATACTAAAAATACATGTTTTTTGGTAATGTTTTTCTGTTTCTCCATAAAGGGTGCTTTGCATGCATTATAGCGTTTCAATATGTAAGGAACTCAAAAACACTTAAAGGTTCTTGGTAAAATTTGGTTTTATTCCCATGTAATGTGATTGCCCTGCTTTTTAGTGCTTTATCGCCTAACACGCTCAAAAACACTCAAAAGACACTCTTCTGGTAATGTCATTTTTTTTTTCACATAAAGCTAGTTTCGCATGCAATTTGGGGTTTTGGTAACTAAGAATGTGAAAAACACTCAAAATACACGCATTTGGTAAGGTTGTTCTGCATCTCAATTAAGAGTGTTATTCATGAGTTTCAGCGTTTTGGTACCTAAGAATCTCAAAAACACTCATAATGCACGTTTCTCGTAATATCGCTCTTTTCTTCATATAGGGTGCTTTGCATGCATTTTGGCATTTTTTTTTTTTCACGTAATAGCTGAAAAACACTGAAAATACACGCTTTTGGTAATAAGAACATAAGAACATAAGAAATAAATAAATCTGCAAGAAGGCATCAGGCCTACAAGTGGCAGTACTTGTATGAAATATGCCTACCTATTTCCACCTATCATCCCCATCCATAAATTTGTAATTTTCTCTTACTCTTCCCAAATGCCTCAGGGTAATTTTTTTCCCACATAAAGCTAGTTTCGCATGGAATTTGGGGTTTTGGTAACTAAGAATGTAAAAAAAACACTCAAAATACACGCATTTAGTAAGGTTCTTCGGTTTCTTGATTAAGAGTGTTATTCATGAGTTTCAGTATTTTGGTATCTTAGAAACTTCTCCAGAGTCGAGTTTTTGCGTTTTTTGCCTTGTGATTCTGGTGAAACTACAAAACACTCATTATACACGTTTCTCGTTATGTCCTTTTTTTTCTCCTTATATAGAGTGCTTTGCATCCATTTTCGCGTTTTTTTTTTTTTTTATGTAACAAGCTCAAAAACACACAAAATATACTTTTTTGGTAATGTTATTCTATTTCTTCATATTGGTTGGTTTGCATCCGTGTTAGCGTTTTTCTACGAAAATCTTTTAAAAGACACGTTTTCAGTAATTTTGTTTTGTATTTCCATATAGAGTGACTTTCATATTATTTATCGTTTTGGTGCCTAACATGCAGAAAAAACACTCAAAAGACAGGTTTCTTGTAAAGTCGTTAAATTTTATCAGATAGGTGGCTTTTGCATACACTTTATGGTTTTGAACATAACTCCGAAAAAGAAGGTAAAATTAACTTTTTTGATGATGTTTTTTCCACATAATTTCCTTGAATTTTGGCAGAATTTTGGCATCTAGGTACCTATGAACATCAATAACAAAAAAAATAAAAATGCTATTTTTTTATTTTTTTTTTCTCTATTAAGAGTGTTATATGTAGGTTTTATCGTTTCGGTATTTAAGGAACTTAAAAACATTCATAATACACATTTCTCGTAATGTTCTTTCGTTTCCCAAATATGGGGATCTTTGCATGTATTTAAGCGTTTTTATAGGTAACATGATAAAAAACACTCAAAACACTTGTTTTTGGTAATGTTATTCTGCTTCTCCATAAAGGAGTGTTTTACATGCGTTTTAGCGATTTGTTATGTAAGAAGCTGAAAAACACTTCAAGGCAAGTTCTTCGTAAAAGTTGGTTTTATTACAATGTAATATGATTGCCCTGCTTTTTAGTGCTTTATTGCCTAACACGCTCAAAAACACTGAAAAGATACTTCAGGTAATGCCATTTTTTTCCCACATAAAACTAGTTTCGCATGCTTTTTAGGGTTTTGCGAAGAATGTGAAAAAAACAATCAAAATACACGCATTTGGTAATGTTGTTCTGTTTTTCAATTAAGATTGTTTTTCATGAGTTTCAGCATATTGGTATCTAAGAAACTTCTTTATATACGCGAGTTTTTGCGTTTTTTGCCTTGTGGTTCCTGTGAACCACAAGTTCTTTTGCCCGAAAATAATAAGACACTAATTATACATGTTTCTAGTAATGTCCTTTTCTTTCCCAATAGGGAGTGCTTTGCATCCATTTTCGCGTTTTTTGTAGGTAACAAGCTCAAAAACACTCATAATATACCTCTTTGGTAATGTTATTCTATTTCTTCATATTGGTTGGTTTTCATCTGTTTTAGCGTTTTTCTACGTAAAACACCGAAAAGACACTTTTTCAGTAATTTTGTTTTCGATTTCCAAAGAATATTCCCAGTATTTTGGCATCTTATTACCTTTGAAGATGAATAACAAAACAAAAAAAGATTTTTTTTTTCTGTATAAAGTGGTATTTATGGGTTTTAGGTTTTTTGGTACTTAAGGAACTTAAAAACACTCATAATACACGTTTTTCGTAATGTCCTTTCTTTTCCCAAAAATAGGGTTCTTTGTATGTATTTAAGCGGTTTAATTGGTAACATGATCAAAAACACTCAAAATACATGTTTTTGGTAATGTTTTTCTCTTTCACCATTAAGTGTATTTTGCATGCGTGTTAGTGTTTTGGTATATAAGGAGCTCAAAAACACTTAAAGGCAAGTCCTTGGTAAAAATTCGTTTTACTCCAATGTAATGTGATTGTCCTCCTTTTTAGTGCTTTATTGCCTATCACGCTCAAAAACACTCAAAAGACACTTTTCTGGTAAAGTAATTTTTTCCCAACAAATCTATTTTCGCATGCAATTTGGTGTTTTGGTAACTAAGAATCTTAAAAGCACTCAAAATACACGCATTTATTAAGGTTGTTCTGTTTCTCAATTAATAGTGTTATACTTGAGTTTTAGCATTTTTGTTTCTAGGAAACCTCTCCATATACTCGTACACAAGATTTTGCGTTTTTTGCCTTGTGGTTCTTTTGAACTATAAAACACTCATTATACACATTTTCTTGCAATGTCCTTTTGTTTCCCAATATAGAGTGTTTTGCATCAATTTTCGTGTTTTTTTATAGGTAGCAAGCTCAAAAACATTCAAAATATACCTTTTTAGTAACGTCTTTCTATTTCTTGATATTCGTTGCTTTGCATCCGTTTTAGCGTTTTTCTACGTAAAACACTGAGAAGACATATTTTCAGTAACTTTGTTTTGGATTCCCATATAGAGTGATTTCCTTATTATTTATCGTTTTGGTGCCTAACATGCTGAAAAACACTCAAAACACAGATTTCTGGTAAGGTCGTTTAATTTCCTCATATAGGAGGCTTTGCATGCACTTTGGGGTTTGGTCCAAAAAAAAAAAACTGAAATTAATTTTTTCGATAATATTTTTTTATCATATGATTGCCCTGAATTTTCCCAGAATTTTGGCATCTTGGTACCTATGAAGATGAAAAAAAAAAAAAATTCCAATTCCGAAAAAAAAGCTGAAATGAACTTTTTTGATAATATCGTTTTATCATATGATTGCCCTGAATTTTCCCATAATTTTTGCATCTCGGTACCTATGAAGATGAATAACAAAAAAAAAAAAAAATAAAAATTCCTAATTTATTTTTATATCTAAATAAAGAGTGTTATTTGTGGGTTTTAGCTTTTTGGTACTTAAGGAACTTAAAAAAAAATACATTCATAATACATGTTTCTCGTAATGTACTTTTGTTTCCCAAACATAATGTTCTTTCCATGTATTTAAGCGTTTTTATAGATAACATGACCAAAAACACTGAAAATACATGTTTTTGGTAATGTTATTCTGTTTTTCCATAAAGTGTGTTTTCCATGCGTTTTAGCAGTTTTGTATATAAGGAGCTCAAAAACACTTAAAGGCAAGTTTTTGGTATAAATTGATGTTATTCCAGTGTAATATGATTGCCCTGCTTTTTAGTGCTTTATTGCCTATCACGCTCAAAAATACTTAAAAGACACTTTTCTGGTAATGTCATTTTTTCTCTCAGATAAAGGTGGTTTCGCATGCAATTTGGGATTTTGGTAAATAAGAATGTGAAAAGCACTGAAAATACACGCATTTAGTAAGGTTGTTCTGTTTCTCAATTAAGAGTGTTATTCATGAGTGTCAGCATTTTGGTATCTAGGAAATCTCTCCATATACACGAGTTTTTGCGTTTTTTGCTTTGAACTATAAAACAATCATTATACACTTTTCTTGGAATGTCCTTTTGTTTCCCAATATAGAGTGCTTTGCATCTATTTTCGAGTTTTTTATAGGTAAAAAGCTCAAAAATATTCAAAATATACCTTTTTGGTAACGATTTTCTATTTCTTGATATTGTTTGCTTTCCATCCGTTTTAACGTTTTTCTACGTAAAACACTGAGAAGACACGTTTTCAGTAACTTTGTTTTGGATTCCCATATAGAGTGAGTTGCTTATTATTTATCGTTTTGGTGACTAACATGCTAAAAAACACTCAAAACACAGATTTCTGGTAAGGTCGTTTCATTTCCTCATATTGGAGGCTTTGCATGCACTTTAGGATTTGGTACATAACAGTCCGAAAAAAGGGCTGAAAGTAACTTTTTTGATAATATTCTTTTATCACATAATTGCCCTGAATTTTCCCAGAATTTTGCCATCTCGGTACCTATGAAGATGAATAACAAAAAAAAAAAAAAAATCCTATTTATTTCATTTTTTATTTTTTTTATTTTCTAAATGAAGAGTGTTATTTGTGGGTTTTAGCTTTTTGGTACTTAAGGAACTTAAAAAAAAACACTCATAATACAAGTTTCTCGTAATGTCCTTTTGTTTCTTAAACATAATATTCTTTGCATATACTTGAGCGTTTTTATAGATAACATGATCAAAAACACTCAAAATACATGTTTTTGTTAATGTTATTCAGTTTCTTTATAATTTTTGTTTTCCATACGTTTTAAAGGTTTGGTATATAAGGGGTTAAAAAACACTTAAAGGCAAATTCTTCGTAAAAGTTGGTTTTATTCCTACGTAATGTGATAGTTCTGCTTTTTAGTGCTTTGTTGGATATCACGCTGAAAAACACTCAAAAGACACTTTTCTGGTAATGTCATTTTTTTTTCCCAAATGATGGTAGTTTCGCATGTAATTTGGCATTTTCGTAACTAAGAATGTGAAAAACACTCAAAATACACAATTTAGTAAGGTAGTTCTGTTTATCGATTAAAAGTGTTATTCATGCATTTATTCATTTTGGTATGTAAGACATTTCTCTATATACACGAGTTTTTGCATTTATTGCCTTGTGGTTCTTTTAAAACTATAAAACACTCATTATACACGTTTCTCGTAATGTCCTTTTGTTTACTAATATAGAGTGCTTTACATCCATTTTTGCGTTTTTTGTAGGTAACAAGCTCAAAAACACTCAAAATATATGTTTTTGGTAATGCTATTCTATTTCTTCATATAGGATGGTTTGTATCCGCTTTAGCGTTTTTCTACGTAAAACACTGAAAAGACACGTTTTCAGTAATTTTGTTTTGGATTCACATATTGACTGACTTCCATATTACTTATCGTTTTGGTGCCTAACATGCTGAAACACGCTAAAACTGATACAAACCAACCAATATCAAGAAGCAGAAAAACATTACCAAAAATGTATATTTTGTGTGTTTTTGACCTTGTTACCTACAAAAAAAAAAAAAAAAACGCGAAAATGGATACAAACCACTCTATATTGGGAAACAAAGGGACATTGCGAGAAAAGTATATAATGAATGTTTTATAGTTCAAAGAAAACCACAAGGCAAAAAACGCAAAAACTCGTGTATATGGAGAAGTTTCCTATATACCAAAATGCTGAAACTCATGAATAACACTCTTAATTGAGAAATAGAGCAACCTTACTAAATGCGTGTCAAAAACACTAGAAGGCAAGTTCTTCGTAAAAGTTGGTTTCATTCCCATGTAATGTGATTGCCCTGCTTTTTAGTGCTTTATTGCCTAAGACGCTCAAAAACACTCAAAGACACTTTTCTGGTAATGTCATTTTTTTTCCACATAAAACTAGTTTCGCATGCTATTTAGGGTTTTGCGAAGAATGTGAAAAAACACTCAAAATACACGCATTTGGTAATGTTCTGTTTCTCAATTAAGATTGTTATTCATGAGTTTCAGCATTTCGGAATCTAAGAAACTTCTTTATATACACGAGTTTTTGCGTTGTTTGCCTTGTAGTTCTTGTGAACCACAAGTTCATTTGCCCGAAAATAATAAGACACTCATTATACTTGTTTCTCGTAATGTCCTTTTCTTTCCCAATAGGGAGTGCATGCATTTTCCCGTTTTTTGTAGGTAACTAGCTCAAAAATACTCAAAATATACCTCTTTGGTAATATTATTCTATTTCTTCATATTGGTTGGTTTTCAGCTGTTTTAGCGTTTTTCTACGTAAAACACCGAAAAGACACGTTTTCAGTAATTTTGTTTTCGATTCCCAAAGAATATTGCAAGAATTTTGGCATCTTAGTACCTATGAAGATGAATAATAAAAATTTTAAAAAATTATACTTTTTTTTTTTCTCTCTATAAAGAGTGTTATTTATGGGTTTTAGCTTTTTTGGTACTTATAATACACGTTTCTCGTAATGTCCTTTCCTTTCCCAATAATAGGGTTTTTTGCATGTATTTAAGCGTTTTTATTGGTAACATGATCAAAAACACTCAAAATACATGTTTTTGGTAATGTTATTATGTTTTACCATAAAGTGTATTTTGCATGCATTTTAGTGTTTTGGTATATAAGGAGCTCAAATACACTTAAAGGCAAGTTCTTGTTAAAAATTGGTTTTATTCCAATGTAATGTGATTGCCATGCTTTTTAGTGCTTTCTTGCCTAACACGCTCAAAAACACTCAAAAGATATTTTTCTGGTAATGTCATTTTTTTCCCACATAAAGCTGGTTTCGCATGCAATTTAGGGTTTTGGTAACTATGGATGTGAAAAGCACTCAAAATACACGCATTTAGTAAGATTGTTTTGTTTCTCAATTAAGAAGTTTGTTCCAGAGTTTCAGCATTTTGGAATGTAAAAAACTTCTCTCTATACACGAGTTTTTGCGTTTTTTGCCTTTTAGTTCTTGTGAATAATAACTCATTATAAACGTTGCTCGTAATGTCCTTTTGCTTCCCAATATAGAGTGCTTTCCATCCATTTTTCGCGTTTTTTGTAGGTAACAATTTCAATAACACTCAAAATATACATTTTTGGTATTGTTATTTTATTTCTTCATATTGGTTGATTTGCATCCGTTTTAGTGTTATTCTACGTAAAACACCGAAAAGACACGTTTTTAGTAATTTTGTTTTGGATTCCCATATAGAGTGATTTTTATGTTATTTATCGTGTTGGTTCCTAACATACTGAAAAACACTCATAAGACCATTTTCTGGCAAAGACGTTTAATTTTCCCATATAGGTCGCTTTGCATGCACTTTAGGGGTTTGCTACATAACAGTCCGAAAAAAAAAGCTAAATTTAACTGTTTTGATAATGTTCTTATTTCACATAATTTCTTGAATTTTGTCCGAATATTGGCATCTCGGTACCTGTGAAGATGAATAAGAATGAAAAAATAAATATTGTATTTTTTTTATTTATTTATTGTTTCTGAATAAAGAGTGTTATTTGTGGCTTTTAGCTTTTTGGTAATTCATGAACTTAAAAACACTCATAATACACGTTTCTCGTAATCTCCTTTCGTTTCCCAAAAATACTGTTCTTTGTATATATTTAAGCGTTTCTATTGGTAACATGATCAAAAACATTCGAAATACATGTTTTTGGTAAAGTTATTCTGTTTCCCCATAAAGAATATTATTGGTTGCAATAATAAGAATTCATATTGGTTGCAAACCAACCAATATGAAGAAATTGAATAACATTACCAAAAATATATATTTTGAGTGTTTTTCAGCTTGTTACCTAGAAAAAATGCGAAAATGGATGGAAAGCAGTCTATATTAGGAAACAAAAGAACATTACGAAAAACGTGTATAATGAGTGTTTTATAGTTTCACACGAACCACAAGGCAAAAACGCAAAAACTCGTGTATGTAGAGTAGTTTCTTACATACCAAAATGCAGAAATGCATGAAAAACACTTTTAATTGAGAAACAGAACTACCTTACCAAATGTGTGTATTTTGAGTGTTTTTCACATTCTTTGTTACGAAAATCCCAAATTATATGCGAAACTAGCTTTATGTGGGAAAAAAAAATATTACCAGAAAAGTGTCTTTTAAGTGTTTTTGAGCGTGATATGCAACAAAGCACTAAAAAGCACAACAATCACATTACATGGGAATAAAACCAACTTTTACGAAGAACTTGTCTTTAAGTGTTTTTTTTTTAACTCCTTACATACCAAAACGTTAAAACGCATGCAAAAACACCCTTTTATGGAGAAACAGAGTAACATTACCAAAAACATGTATTTTGACTGTTTTTGATCATGTTATTTATAAAAACGCTTAAATTCATGTAAAGAACCTTTTGTTTGGGAATCGAAAGGACATTACGAGAAACGTGTATTAGGAGTGTTTTTAAGTTCCTTAAGTACCAAAAAAGCTAAAACCCACAAATGAAACTCTTTTTAGAGAAAAAAAAATAATAATAATTTTTGTTTTTTTGTTATTCTTCATAGGTACTAAAATTCTGGCAATATTCTTTGGGAATCGAAAACAAAATTACTGAAAACGTGTTTTTTCGGTGTTTTACGTAGAAAAAGCTAAATCGGACGGAAACCAACCAATATGAAGAAATAGAATAACATTACCAAAAAAGAATATTTTGAGTGTTTTTGAGCTTGTTACCTAGAAAAAAACGTGAAAATGAATGCAAAGCACTTCTTATTGGGAAAGAAAAGGCCATTACGAGAAACATCTATAATGAGTGTCTTATTATTTTCGGGCAAAAGAACTTGTGGTTCACAAGAACCACAAGGCAAAAAACGCAAAAATTCGTGTATATAAAGAAGTTTCTTAGATACCAAAATGCTGAAACTTATGAATAACAATATTAATTGAGAAACAGAACAACATTACCAAATGCGTGTATTTTGAGTGTTTTTTTTCACATTCTTAGCAAAACCTCAAATAGCATGCGAAACTAGCTTTATGTGGGAAAAAAATGACTTTACCAGAAGTGTCTTTTGAGTGTTTTTGAGCGTGTTAGGCAATAAAGCACTAAAAAGCAGGGCATTGGAATAAAACCAACTTTTACCAAGAACTTGCCTTGAAGTGTTTTTTTAGCTCCTTATATACCAAATCGCTAAAAAACGCATGCAAAACACTCCTTTATGGAGAAACAGAATAACATTACCAAAAACAAGTGTTTTTGAGTGTTTTTTATCATGTTACCTTTAAAAACGCTTAAATACATGCAAAGATCCCTATATTTGGGAAACGAAAGGACATTACGAGAAATGTGTATTATGAATGTTTTTAAGTTGCTTAAGTACCAAAACGTTAAAACCTACAAATAACACTGTTTATAAAGAAAAAAATTAAATAAATAAAAAAATAGCATTTTTATTTTTTTGTTATTCATGTTTATAGGTACCAAGATACCAAAATTCTGCCAAAATTCAGGGAAATTATGTGGAAAAAAGAACATTATCAAAAAAGTTAATTTTACCTTTTTTTTCAGTTATGTAGCAATCCATAAAGTGTATGCAAAGCCACCTATTTGGGAAAATTTAACGACTTTACAGGAAACCTGTCTTTTGAGTGTTTTTACGCATGTTAGGCACCAAAACGATAGATAATATTAAAGTCACTCTATATGGAAATCCAAAACAAAATTACTGAAAACGTGTCTTCTAAAAGATTTACGTAGAAAAACGCTAAAACGGATGCAAACCAACAAATATGAAAAAATAGAATAATATTACCAGAAACGTATATTTTGTGTGTTTTTGAGCTTGTTACATAAAAAAAAACGCAAAAATGGATGCAAAGCACTGTATATTAGGAAAAAAAAAAGGACATAAAGAGAAACGAGTATAATGAGTGTTTTATAGTTTCACCAGAATCACAAGGCAAACAACGCAAAAATTCGTCTGTGTGGAGAAGTTTCTAAGATACCAAAATGCTGAAACTCATGAATAACACTCTTAATCAACAAACAGAACAACCTTACTAAATGCGTGTATTTTGAATGTTTTTTTTACATTCTTAGTTACCAAAACCACAAATTCCATGCGAAACTAACTTTATGTTGGAAAAAAATGACATTACCAGAAAAGTGTCTTTGAGTGTTTTGAGCGTGTTAGGCAATAAAGCACTAAAAAGCAGGGCAATCACATTACATGGGAATAAAACCAACTTTTACGAAAAACTTGCCTTTTAGTGTTTTTGACACGCATTTAGTAAGGTTGTTCTGATTCTCAATGAAGAGTGTTATTCATAAGTTTCAGCATTTTAGTATCTAGGAAGCTTCTCCATATACACGAGTTTTTGCGTTTTTTGGCTTGTGGTTCTTTTGAACTATAAAACATTCATTATACACTTTTCTTGCAATGTCCCTTTCTTTCCCAATATAGAGTGCTTTGTATCAATTTTTGCGTTTTTTTTTTTTTGTATGTAACAAGCTCAAAAACACTCAAAATATGTATTTTTGGTAATGTTTTTCTGCTTTTTGATATTGGTTGGTTTGCATCAGTTTTAGCGTTTTTCTACGTAAAACACTGAGACACGTTTTCAGTAATTTTCTTTTGCATTCCCACATAGAGTGAGTTCCTTTTTATTTATCGTTTTGGTGCCTAACATGCTGAAAAACACTCAAAAGACAGATTTCTGGTAAAGTCTCTAATTTCCTCATATGCGAGGCCTTGCATGTCTTTTGAGTGTTTTTGAGCGAGTTACGCAATAAAACACTAAAAGGAAGTGTAATCACATTACATGGGAATAAAACCAAATTTTACCAAGTACTTGCCTTTAAGTGTTTTTGAGCTCCTTACATACCAAAACGGTAAAACTCATGCAAAATACATTTTATGGAGAAACAGAATATTACTAAATACATATATTTTGAGTGTTTTGATCATATTATCTATAAAAACGCTTAAATACATGCAAAGAACCCTATGTTTGGGAAACAAAAGGACATTACGAGAAACGTGTATTATGGATGTTTTTTAAGTTCCTTCATTACCTAAAAGCTAAAACCCACATATAACAATTTATTTAGAAAAAAAAAAAAAATATTATTCATCCTTATAGGTACCGAGATGCCAAAATTTTGCCAAAATTCAGGGAATTTATGTGGAAAAAAGAACATTACCAAAAAAGTTAATTATAGTTTTTTCTCGGATTGTTATGTACCAAACCCTAAAGTGCATGCAAAGACACCTATATAGGGAAGTTAAACGATTTTAACAGAAACCTGTCTTTTCAGTGTTTTTCAGCACGTTAGGCACCAAAACAATAAATAATATGGAAGTCAGTCAATATGTGAATGCAAAACAAAATTACTGAAAACGTGTATTTTCTGTGTTTTACGTAGAAAAACGCTAAAGCGGATGCAAACCAACTTATATGATAAAATAGAATAACATTACCAAAAAAATATATTTTGATTGTTTTTGAGCTTGTTACCAACAAAAAACGCAAAAAGAGATGTAAAGTACTCTATATTAGAAAACAAAAGGACATTACGAGAAACGTGTATAATGAGTGTTTTATAGTTTTAAAAGAACCACAAGGCAATAAATGCAAAAACTCGTGTATATAGAAAAATTTCTTACATACCGAAATGATGAAATGCATGAATAACACTTTTAATCGATAAACAGAACTACCTTATCAAATTGTGTATTTTGAGTGTTTTTCACATTCTTAGTTACGAAAATGCGAAATTATATGCGAAACTACCTTCATGTGGGGAAAAAAAATGACATTAACAAAAAAGTTTTTTAACTCCTTACATACCAAATCGCTAAAACGCAGGCAAAATACCCTTTATGGAGAAACAGAATAACATTACCAAAAACATGTATTTTGAGTGTTTTTGATCATCTAACCTATAAAAACGCTTAAATACATGTAAAGAACCCTATATTTGTATAACAAAAGTACATTACGAAAATCGTGTATTATGAGTGTTTTTAAGTTACTCAAGTACCAAAAAGCTAAAACCCACAAATAACACTCATTATAGAGAGAATTTTTTTTTATTCATCTTCATAGGTACCGAGATGCCAAAATTCTGGCAAAATTCATGGAAATTTTGTAAAAAAAAACATTATAAAAAAAAATTATCTTTTTTCCGGAGTTATGTAGAAACCGTGAAGTGTATGCAAATCCACCTATATGAGGAAATTACACGACTTTACCAGAAACCTGTCTTTTGAGTGTTTTTCAGCAATTTCAACAATATTAATGAAAACGTGTCTTTTCAGTGATTTACGTAGAAAAACGCTAAAACGGATGTAAACCAACCAATATGAAGAAAATTACCAAAAAGATATATTTTGATGTGTTTTTGAGCTTGTTACAAGAAATGCAAAAATGGATGGAAAGCACTTTATATTGGCATAGAAAAGGACATTACAAGAAACGTGTATGAGTGTTTTATAGTTTGACAAGAACCACAAAGTAAAAAGCTCAAAAACTCGTGTACATAAAGAAGTTTCTTACATACCAAAAAGCTGAAACTCATGAATAACACTTTTAATTTTGAAACAGAAATACCTTACCAAATGTGTGTATTAGAAAAGTTCCTAACATACCAAAATGCTAGAAATCATGAATAACACTAAAAGTGTTATTCATGATTTCCAGCATTTTGGTATGTTAGGAAATAGAACAACCTTACTAAATGCCTGTGTTTTGAGTTTTTTTTCATATTCTTAGTTACCAAAACCCCAAATTCCATGCAAAATTGGCTTTATGTGGGAAGAAAAATGATATTATCAGAAAAGTGTCTTTTAAGTGTTTTTGAGCGTGTTAGGCAATAAAACACTAAAAACCAGGGTAATCACATTACATGGGAATAAAAACAACTTTTACCAATAACTTGATTTTAAGTGTTTTTGAGCTCATTACATACCAAAACGCTAAAACGCAGGCAAAATTCCCAAAAACATATATTTTGATGGTTTTGATCATGTAATCTATAAAAACGCTTAAATACATACAAAGAACCTTATGTTTGCGAAACGAAAGGACATTACGAGAAATGTGTATTATAAGTATTTTTAAGTTCCTGAAGTACCAAAAAGCAAAAACCCACAAATAACACTCTTTTTTTAGAAAAAAAAAATAAAATAAAATAAAAAATAGGATTTTTTTATATTTTTTTATTCATCTTCATAGTATCAAGATGCCAAAATTCTGGGAAAATTCAGGGCAATCGTATGATAAAAGAATATTATCAAAAAAGTTAATTTAAGCTTTTTTTTTGCGAACTGTTATGTACCAAACCCTAAAGTGCATGCAAAGTCTCCTATATTAGAAAATTAAACGACCTTACCAGAAATCTGTGTTTTGAGTGTTTATTTACCATGTTGGGCACCAAAATGATAAATAATAAGGAACTCACTCTATATGGGAATCCAAAACAAAGTTACTGAAAACGTGTCTTCTCAGTGTTTTACGTAGAAAAACGCTAAAACGGATGCAAAGCAACTAATATCAAGAAATAGAAAACCGTTACTAAAAAGGTATATTTTGAGTGTTTTTGAGCTTGTTACCTACAAAAACGCGAAAATTGATGCAAAGCACTCTATATTAGGAAACAAAAGGACATTGCAAAAAAAGTGTATAATAAATGTTTTATAGTTCAAAAGAACCACAATGCAAAAAACGCAAAATCTCGTGTATATTGAGAGGTTTCCTAGATACATAAATGCTAAAACTCGTGTATAACACTCCTAATTGAGAAACAGAACAACATTAATAAATGCGTGTTTTTTGAATGCTTTTCACATTCTTAGTTACCAAAACCACAAACTGCATGCGAAAATAGATTTGTGGGAATAAAAAATGAGTTTACCAGAAAACTGTCTTTTGAGTGTTTTTAAGCGTGATAGGCAATAAAGCACTAAAAAGGTGGGCAATCACATTATATTGGAAAAAAAACAATTTTTAACAATAACTTGCTTTTAAGTGTATTTGAGCTCCTTATATACCAAAACACTAAAATGCATGCAAAACACTCTTTATGGTGAAACAGAATAACATTACCAAAACATGTATTTTGAGTGTTTTTGATCATGTTACCAATAAAAACGTTTAAATACATGCAAAGAAACCTATTTTTGGGAAACGAAAGGACATTACGAGAAATGTGTATTATGAGTGTTTTTAAGTTCATTAAGCACGAAAAAGCTAAAAGCCACAAATTACACTCTTTATTGAGAAAAAAAATAAATAAAAAAATACCAAATCTCTAAAACGTATGCAAAAAACCCTTTATGGAGAAACAGAATAACATTACCAAAAACATGTATTTGAGTGTTTTTGATCATGTAACCTATAAAAACGCTTAAATACATGTAAAGGACCCTATGTTTGTATAACAAAAGGACATTACGAAAATCGTGTATTATGAGTGTTTTTAAGTTACTTAAGTACCAAAAAGCTAAAACCCATAAATAACACTCATTATAGAGAGAAAAATTTTTTTTTTTGTTATTCATCTTCGTAGTTACCGAGATGCCAAATTCTGGCAAAATTTATGGAAATTTTGTAAAAAAAAAACAAAAAAAATAATTTTAACTTTTTTCCGGAGTTATGTACAAACCCTGAAGTGTATGCAAATCCACCTATATGACGAAATTACAGAACTTTACCAGAAACCTGTCTTTTGAGTGTTTTTCAGCAATATCAACAATATTACTTAAAACGTGTCTTTTCAGTGATTTACGTAGAAAAACGTTAAAACGGATGTAAACCAACCAATATGAAGAAATAGAATAACATTACCAAAAAGATATATTTTTATGTGTTTTTGAGCTTGTTACCTACAAAAAATGAAAAAACTGGATAGAAAGCACTTTATATTGGCAAAGAAAATGGCATTACGAGAAACGTGTATGAGTGTTTTATAGTTTGACAAGAACCAGAAGGAAAAAAAACTAAAAAACTCGTGTAAAATAAAGAAGTTTCTTACATACCAAAAAGCTGAAACTCATGAATAACACTTTTAATTTTGAAACAGAAATACCTTACCAAATGTGTGTATTAGAAAAGTTTCTTACATACCAAAATGCTGGAACTCATGAATAATATTTTTAATTAAGAAATAGAACAATCTTACTAAATGCCTGTGTTTTGAGTTTTTTTCACATTCTTAGTTACCAAAACCCCAAATTCCATGCAAAACTAGCTTTATGTGAGAAAAAAAATATTACAAGAAAAGTGTTTTTTGAGTGTTTTTGAGCGTGTTAGACAATAAAGCACTAAAAAGCAGGGTAATAACATTACATGGGAATAAAAACAACTTTTACCAAAAACTTGTCTTTAAGTGTTTTTGAGCTCATTACATACCAAAACGCTAAAATGTATGCAAAACACCTTTTTATGGAGAAACAGAATAAAATTACCAAAAATATATATTTTGAGGGGTTTAGATCATGTTATCTATAAAAATGCTAAAATACATACAAAGAACCTTATGTTTGCGAAACGAAAGGACATTACGAGAAATGTGTATTATAAGTGTTTTTAAGTTCCTTAAGTACCAAAAAGTTAAAACCCACAAATAACACTCTTTATTTAAAAAAAAAAAAGTAAGAAAATAAAAAAATAGGATTTTTTTTTTTTGTTATTCATCTTCATAGGTACCGAGATTCCAAAATTCTGGGAAAATTCAGGGCTATTATATGATAAAAGAAAATTATCAAAAAAGTTAATTTTAGCTTTTTTTCGGACTGTTATATACCAAACCCTAAAGTGCATCCAAAGACTCCTATATGAAGAAATTAAAAGACCTTACCAGAAATCTGTTTTTTGAGTGTTTTTCAGCATGTTAGGCACCAAAACGATAAATAATAAGGAACTCACTCTATATGAGAATCCAAAACAAAATTGCTGAAAACGTGTCTTTTCATTGTTTTACGTAGAAAAACGCTGAAACGGATGCAAACCAACCAATATCAAGAAATAGAAAAACATTACCAAAAAGGTATATTTTCAATGTTTTTGAGCTTTTTACCTACAAAAAAACAAGAAAATTGATGCAAAGCACTCTATATAAGAAAAGAAAAGGACTTTGCAAGAAAAGTGTATAATGAGTTTTTTATAGTTCAAACGAACCAAAAGGCAAAAAACGCAAAAACTCGTGTATATGGAGAATGTTTCTAGATACCAAAAAAAAAAAATGCTGAAACTCATGAATAACACTCTTAATTGAGAAACAGAACAACCTTAATAAATGCGTGTATTTTGCAAGCTTTTCACATTCTTAGTTATCAAAACCCCAAATTGCATGCGAAACCACCTTTATGTGAGGAAAAAAATTACATTACCAGAAAAGTGTCTTTTAAGTGTTTTTGAGCGTGATAGGCAATAAAGCACTAAAAAGCTCGGCAATCATATTACATTGGAATAACACCAATTAATACCAAAAAACTTGCCTTTCAGTGTTTTTGAGCTCCTTATATAACAAACCACTAAAACGCATACAAAACAATTTTTATGGAGAAACAGAATAACATTACCAAAAACATATATTTTGAGCGTTTTTTGATCATGTTATCTATAAAAACGTTTAAATACATGCAAAGAACATTATGTTTGGGAAACAAAAGGACATTACGAGAAACGTGTAAAATGAGTGTTTTTTTTAAGTTGCTTCAGTACCAAAAAGCTAAAACCCACAAATAACTTTCTTTATTTAGAAAATACAAAAAAATACAAAAAAATTGGATTTTTATTTTGTTTTTCATCTTCATAGTACCAAGATGCCAAAATTCTGGGAAAATTCAGGGCAATCGTATGAAAAAAGAATATTATCAAAAAAGTTAATTTCAGCTTTTTTTTTCGAACTGTTATGTACCAAACCCTAAAGTGCATGCAAAGCCTTCTATATGAAGAAATTTAACGACCTTACCTGAAATCTGTGTTTTGAGTGTTTTTTAGCATGTTAAGCACCAAAACGATAAATAATAAGGAACTCACTCTATATGGGAATCCAAAACAAAGTTACTGAAAACGTGTCTTCTCAGTGTTTTACGTAGAAAAACACTAAAACGGATGCAAAGCAACCAATATCAAGGAATAGAAAAACGTTACTAAAAAGGTATATTTTGAGTGTTTTTGAGCTTGTTACCTACAAAAAACGCAGAAATTGATGCAAAGCACTCTATATTGGTAAGCAAAAGGACATTGCAAGAAAAGTGTATAATGATTGTTTTATAGTTCAAAAGAACCACAAGTCAAAAAACGCAAAATCTCGTGTATATGGAGAGGTTTCCTAGATACAAAAATACTAAAACTCATGTATAATACTCCTAATTGAGAAACAGAACAACCTTAATAAATGCGTGTATTTTGAGTGCTTTTCACATTCTAAGTTACCAAAACCCCAAATTGGATGGGAAAATAGATTTGTGGAAAAAAAAAACTTTACCAGAAAAGTGTTTTTAATTGTTTTTGAGCGTGATAGGCAATAAAGCACTAAAAAGGAGGGCAATCACATTACATTGGAGGAAAACGAATTTTTACCAAGAACTTGCCTTTAAGTGTTTTTGAGCTCCTTATATACCAAAACACTAAAACGCCTGCAAAACACTCTTTATGGTGAAACAAAATGATATTACCAAAAACATATATTTTAAATGATTTTGTTCAAGTTACCAATGAAAACGTTTAAATACATACAAAGAACACTATTTTTGGGAAACGAAAGGAGATTACGAGAAACGTGTATTATGTGTTTTTAAGTTCATTAATTACGAAAAAGCTAAAAGCGACAAATAACACTCTTTATTGAGAAAAACAATAAAGAAATAAAAAAAAAAAAACGATATTTTTTTTCTTTCTTATTCATCTTCACATGTACCGAGATGCCAAAATTCCGGCAAAATTCAGGAAGTTATGTGAAATAAGAACATTATCAAAAAAAATAAATTTAGCTTTTTTTTTTTTTGTTCTATTATGTACCAAACCCCTAAAGTGCATGCAAAGCCACCTATATGGGGAAATTAAACGTTTTTGCCAGAAAACGGTCTTATGAGTGTTTTTCAGCATCTTAGGAACCAACACGATAAATAACATGGAAGTCAATCTATATGGAAATCCAAAACAATATTACTAAAAACGTGTCTTTTCGGTGTTTTACGTTGAAAAACGCTAAAACGGATGCAAACCAACCAATATGAAGAAATAAAATAACATTACCAAAAAGATATATTTTGAGTGTTTTTGAAATTGTTACCTACAAAAAACGCGAAAATAGATCGAAAGCTCTCTATATTGTGAAACAAAAGGACATTACAAGAAACGTGTATAATGTGTGTTTTATAGTTTCAAAAGAACTACAACGAAAAAAATGCAAAAACTCGTGTATATAGAGATGTTTCTTACATTCCAAAATGCTGAAACTCTGGAACAACACTTTTAATTGAGAAACAGAACAATCTTACAAAATGCGTGTATTTTGAATGCTTTTCACATCCTTAGTTACCAAAACCCCAAATTCCATGCAAAACGAGCTTTATGTGGGAAAAAAATGACATTACCAGAAAAATGTATTTTGAGTGTTTTTTGAGCGTGTTAGGCAATAAAGCACTAAAAAGCAGGGCAATCACATTACATTGAAATAATACCAATTTTTAACAAAAACTTGCCTTTAAGTGTATTTGAGCTCCTTATATACCAAAAAACTAAAATGCATGCAAAATACACTTTATGGTGAAACATTACCAAAAACATGTATTTTGAGTGTTTTTGATCATGTTACCAATAAAAACTCTTAAATACATGCAAAGAACCCTATTTTTTGGGAAATGAAAGGACATTACGAGAAACGTTTATTATGTGTTTTTAAGTTCATTAAGTACGAAAAAGCTAAAAGCCACAAATTACACTCTTTATTGAGAAAAATAAATAAATAAATAAATAAAAAAATACGATATATTTTTTTTTCATTCTTATTTATCTTCACAGGTAAGGAGGTGCCAAAATTCGGGCAAAGTTCACGAAATTATATAATATAAGAACATTATCAAAAAAGTTACATTTAGCTTTTTTATTGGACTGTTATGTACCAAACCCCTAAATTGCATGCAAAGCCACCTATATGGGGAAATTAAACGTCTTTGCCAGAAAATTGTCTTATGAGGGTTTTTCAGCATGTTAGGAACCAACACGATAAAACCTAAGGAAGTCAATCTATATGGGAATCCAAAACAAAATTACTGAAAACGTGTCTTTTTGGTGTTTTACGTAGAAAACGCTAAAACGGATGCAAATCAACCAAAATGAAGAAATAGAATAACATTACCAAAAAGGTATATTTTGAGTGTTTTTGAAATTGTTACCTACAAAAAACGTAAAAATGGATGGAAAGCACTCTATATTGGGAGGCAAAAGGCACCAAAAAGCATGTTAGTCACCAAAACGATAAATAATATTAAAGTCACTCTATATGGAAATTTAAAACAAAATTACTGGAAACGTGTCTTTTAAAAGATTTACGTAGTAAAACGCTAAAACGGATGCAAACCAACCAATATGAAGAAATAAAATAACATTACCAAAAAATATATTTTGCGTTTTTTGCCTTGTGGTTCTTTTGAACTATAAAACACTCATTATACACATTTTCCTGCAATGTCCTTTTGTTTCCCAATATAGAGTGTTTTGCATCAATTTTCGTGTTTTTTTATAGGTAGCAAGCTCAAAAACATTCAAAATATACCTTTTTAGTAACGTCTTTCTATTTATTGATATTCGTTGCTTTGCATCCGTTTTAGCGTTTTTCTACGTAAAACACTGAGAAGACATATTTTCAGTAACTTTGTTTTGGATTCCCATATAGAGTGATTTCCTTATTATTTATCGTTTTGGTGCCTAACATTCTGAAAAACACTCAAAACACAGATTTCTGGTAAGGTCGTTTAATTTCCTCATATAGGAGGCTTTGCATGCACTTTGGGGTTTGGTCCGAAAAAAAAAAAAACTGAAATTAATTTTTTCGATAATATTTTTTTATCATATGATTGCCCTGAATTTTCCCAGAATTTTGGCATCTCGGTACCTATGAAGATGAAAAAAAAAAAAAATTCCTATTCCGAAAAAAAAGCTGAAATGAACTTTTTTGATAATATCGTTTTATCATATGATTGCCCTGAATTTTCCCATAATTTTTGCATCTCGGTACCTATGAAGATGAATAACAAAAAAAAAAAAAAAAAAAATTCCTAATTTATTTTTATATCTAAATATAGTGTTATTTGTGGGTTTTAGCTTTTTGGTACTTAAGGAACTTAAAAAAAAGTACACTCATAATACATGTTTCTCGTAATGTACTTTTGTTTCCCAAACATAATGTTCTTTCCATGTATTTAAGCGTTTTTATAAATAACATGACCAAAAACACTGAAAATACATGTTTTTGGTAATGTTATTCTGTTTTTCCTTAAAGTGTGTTTTCCTTGCGTTTTAGCAGTTTTGTATATAAGGAGCTCAAAAACACTTAAAGGCAAGTTTTTGGTATAAATTGATGTTATTCCAGTGTAATATGATTGCCCTGCTTTTTAGTGCTTTATTGCCTATCACGCTCAAAAATACTTAAAAGACACTTTTCTGGTAATGTCATTTTTTCTCTCAGATAAAGGTGGTTTCGCATGCAATTTGGGATTTTGGTAAATAAGAATGTGAAAAGCACTGAAAATACACGCATTTAGTAAGGTTGTTCTGTTTCTCAATTAAGAGTGTTATTCATGAGTGTCAGCATTTTGGTATCTAGGAAATCTCTCCATATACACGAGTTTTTGCGTTTTTTGCTTTGAACTATAAAACAATCATTATACACTTTTCTTGGAATGTCCTTTTGTTTCCCAATATAGAGTGCTTTGCATCTATTTTCGAGTTTTTTATAGGTAAAAAGCTCAAAAACATTCAAAATATACCTTTTTGGTAACGATTTTCTATTTCTTGATATCGTTTGTTTTCCATCCGTTTTAACGTTTTTCTACGTAAAACACTGAGAAGACACGTTTTCAGTAACTTTGTTTTGGATTCCCATATAGAGTGAGTTGCTTATTATTTATCGTTTTGGTGACTAACATGCTAAAAAACACTCAAAACACAGATTTCTGGTAAGGTCGTTTCATTTCCTCATATTGGAGGCTTTGCATGCACTTTAGGATTTGGTACATAACAGTCCGAAAAAAGGGCTGAAAGTAACTTTTTTGATAATATTCTTTTATCACATAATTGCCCTGAATTTTCCCAGAATTTTGCCATCTCGGTACCTATGAAGATGAATAACAAAAAAAAAAAAATCCTATTTATTTCATTTTTTATTTTTTTTATTTTCTAAATGAAGAGTGTTATTTGTGGGTTTTAGCTTTTTGGTACTTAAGGAACTTAAAAAAAAACACTCATAATACAAGTTTCTCGTAATGTCCTTTTGTTTCTTAAACATAATATTCTTTGCATATACTTGAGCGTTTTTATAGATAACATGATCAAAAACACTCAAAATACATGTTTTTGTTAATGTTATTCAGTTTCTTTATAATTTTTGTTTTCCATACGTTTTAAAGGTTTGGTATATAAGGGGTTAAAAAACACTTAAAGGCAAATTCTTCGTAAAAGTTGGTTTTATTCCTACGTAATGTGATAGTTCTGCTTTTTAGTGCTTTGTTGGATATCACGCTGAAAAACACTCAAAAGACACTTTTCTGGTAATGTCATTTTTTTTTCCCAAATGATGGTAGTTTCGCATGTAATTTGGCATTTTCGTAACTAAGAATGTGAAAAACACTCAAAATACACAATTTAGTAAGGTAGTTCTGTTTATCGATTAAAAGTGTTATTCATGCATTTATTCATTTTGGTATGTAAGACATTTCTCTATATACACGAGTTTTTGCATTTATTGCCTTGTGGTTCTTTTAAAACTATAAAACACTCATTATACACGTTTCTCGTAATGTCCTTTTGTTTACTAATATAGAGTGCTTTACATCCATTTTTGCGTTTTTTTGTAGGTAACAAGCTCAAAAACACTCATAATATATGTTTTTGGTAATGCTATTCTATTTCTTCATATAGGATGGTTTGTATCCGCTTTAGCGTTTTTCTACGTAAAACACTGAAAAGACACGTTTTCAGTAATTTTGTTTTGGATTCACATATTGACTGACTTCCATATTATTTATCGTTTTGGTGCCTAACATGTTGAAACACGCTAAAACTGATACAAACCAACCAATATCAAGAAGCAGAAAAACATTACCAAAAATGTATATTTTGTGTGTTTTTGACCTTGTTACCTACAAAAAAAAAAAAAAAAAAAAAACGCGAAAATGGATACAAACCACTCTATATTGGGAAACAAAGGGACATTGCGAGAAAAGTATATAATGAATGTTTTATAGTTCAAAAAAAAACACAAGGCAAAAAACGCAAAAACTCGTGTATATGGAGAAGTTTCCTATATACCAAAATGCTGAAACTCATGAATAACACTCTTAATTGAGAAATAGAGCAACCTTACTAAATGCGTGTCAAAAACACTAGAAGGCAAGTTCTTCGTAAAAGTTGGTTTCATTCCCATGTAATGTGATTGCCCTGCTTTTTAGTGCTTTATTGCCTAAGACGCTCAAAAACACTCAAAGACACTTTTCTGGTAATGTCATTTTTTTTCCACATAAAACTAGTTTCGCATGCTATTTAGGGTTTTGCGAAGAATGTGAAAAAACACTCAAAATACACGCATTTGGTAATGTTCTGTTTCTCAATTAAGATTGTTATTCATGAGTTTCAGCATTTCGGAATCTAAGAAACTTCTTTATATACACGAGTTTTTGCGTTTTTTGCCTTGTAGTTCTTGTGAACCACAAGTTCTTTTGCCCAAAAATAATAAGACACTCATTATACTTGTTTCTCGTAATGTCCTTTTCTTTCCCAATAGGGAGTACATGCATTTTCCCGTTTTTTGTAGGTAACTAGCTCAAAAATACTCAAAATATACCTCTTTGGTAATGTTATTCTATTTCTTCATATTGGTTGGTTTTCAGCTGTTTTAGCGTTTTTCTACGTAAAACACCGAAAAGACACGTTTTCAGTAATTTTGTTTTCGATTCCCAAAGTATATTGCAAGAATTTTGGCATCTTAGTACCTATGAAGATGAATAATAAAAATTTAAAAAAATTATACTTTTTTTTTTTCTCTCTATAAAGAGTGTTATTTATGGGTTTTAGCTTTTTTGGTACTTATAATACACGTTTCTCGTAATGTCCTTTCGTTTCCCAATAATAGGGTTTTTTGCATGTATTTAAGCGTTTTTATTGGTAACATGATCAAAAACACTCAAAATACATGTTTTTGGTAATGTTATTATGTTTCACCATAAAGTGTATTTTGCATGCATTTTAGTGTTTTGGTATATAAGGAGCTCAAATACACTTAAAGGCAAGTTCTTGTTAAAAATTGGTTTTATTCCAATGTAATGTGATTGCCATGCTTTTTAGTGCTTTCTTGCCTAACACGCTCAAAAACACTCAAAAGATATTTTTCTGGTAATGTCATTTTTTTCCCACATAAAGCTGGTTTCGCATGCAATTTAGGGTTTTGGTAACTATGGATGTGAAAAACACTCAAAATACACGCATTTAGTAAGATTGTTTTGTTTCTCAATTAAGAAGTTTGTTCCAGAGTTTCAGCATTTTGGAATGTAAAAAACTTCTCTCTATACACGAGTTTTTGCGTTTTTTGCCTTTTAGTTCTTGTGAATAATAACTCATTATAAACGTTTCTCGTAATGTCCTTTTGCTTCCCAATATAGAGTGCTTTCCATCCATTTTTCGCGTTTTTTGTAGGTAACAATTTCAATAACACTCAAAATATACATTTTTGGTATTGTTATTTTATTTCTTGATATTGGTTGATTTGCATCCGTTTTAGTGTTATTCTACGTAAAACACCGAAAAGACACCATTTTAGTAATTTTGTTTTGGATTCCCATATAGAGTGATTTTTATGTTATTTATCGTGTTGGTTCCTAACATACTGAAAAACACTCATAAGACAGTTTTCTGGCAAAGACGTTTAATTTTCCCATATAGGTCGCTTTGCATGCACTTTAGGGGTTTGCTACATAACAGTCCGAAAAAAAAAAAAGCTAAATTTAACTGTTTTGATAATGTTCTTATTTCATATAATTTCTTGAATTTTGTCCGAATATTGGCATCTCGGTACCTGTGAAGATGAATAAGAATGAAAAAATAAATATTGTATTTTTTTTATTTATTTATTGTTTCTGAATAAAGAGTGTTATTTGTGGCTTTTAGCTTTTTGGTAATTCATGAACTTAAAAACACTCATAATACACGTTTCTCGTAATCTCCTTTCGTTTCCCAAAAATACTGTTCTTTGTATATATTTAAGCGTTTTTATTGGTAACATGATCAAAAACATTCGAAATACATGTTTTTGGTAAAGTTATTCTGTTTCCCCATAAAGAGTGTTTTGCATGCGTTTTAGTGTTTTGGTATATAAGGAGCTCAAAAACACTTAAAGGCAAGTTCTTGGTAAAAATTCGTTTTCCTCCAATGTAATGTGATTGCCCTCCTTTTTAGTGCTTTATTGCGTATCACGCTCAAAAACACTCAAAAGACACTTTTCTGGTAAAGTCATTTTTTTTCCCATAAATCTATTTTCGCATGCAATTTGGGGTTTTGGTAACTAAGAATGTGAAAAGCACTCAAAATACACGCATTTATTAAGGTTGTTCTGTTTCTTAATTAGGAGTGTTATATATGAATTTTAGCATTTTTCTATCTAGGAAACCTCTCCATATACACGAGATTTTGCGTTTTTTGCTTTGTGGTTCTTTTCAACTATACAACACTCATTATACACTTTTCTTGCAATGTTCTTTTTTTTCTTAATTTTGAGTGCTTTGCATTAATTTCCGCGTTTTTTGTAGGTAACAAGCTCAAAAACACTCAAAATATATCTTTTTAGTAACGTTTTTCTATTTCTTGATATTGGTTGCTTAGCATCCGTTTTACCGTTTTTCTACGTAAAACACTGAGAAGACATGTTTTCAGTAACTTTGTTTTGGATTCCTATATAGATTGAGTTCCTTATTATTTATCGTTTTGGTGCCTAACATGCTAAAAAAAACACTCAAAACACAGATTTCTGGTAAGGTCATTTAATTTCCTCATATAGGAGGCTTTTCATGCACTTTAGGGTTTGGTACATAACAGTCCGAAAAAAAAAGCTGAAATCAACTTTTTTGATAATATTCTTTTATCATATGATTGCCCTGAATTTTCCCAGAATTTTTGCATCTCGGTACCTATGAAGATGAATAACAAAAAAAAAAAATCCTTTTTTTATTTATTTTTTTTTCTTTTCTAAATAAAAAGTGTTATTTATGGGTTTTAGCTTTTTGGTACTTAAGGAACTTAAAAAAACACTCATAATACACGTTTCTCATAATGTCCTTTTGTTTCCCAAACATAATGTTCTTTGCATGTATTTAAGCGTTTTTATAGATAACATGATCAAAAACACTCAAAATACATGTTTTTGGTAATTATTCTGTTTCTCCATAAAGTTTGTTTTGCATGCGTTTTAGCGGTTTGGTATATAAGGAGCTCAAAAACACTTAAAGGGAAGTTTTTTGGTATAAATTGGTGTTATTGCAATGTAATATGATTGCCTTGCTTTTTAATGCTTTATTGCCTATCACGCTCAAAAACACTCAAAAGACACTTTTCTGGTAAAGTATTTTTTTTTTCCCACAAATCTATTTTCGCATGAAATTTGGGGTTTTGGTAACTAAGAATGTGAAAAGCACTCAAAATACACGCATTTAGTAAGGTTGTTCTGTTTGTCAATTAAGAGTGTTATTCATGAGTTTCAGCATTTTGGTATCTAAGAACCTTCTCCATATACACGAGATTTTGTGTTTTTTTGTCTTTTGTTTCTTTTGAACTATAAAAAGCTCATTATACACTTTTCTTACAAAGCCCTTTTCTTTTCTAATATAGAGTGCTTTGCATCAATTTTCGCGTTTTTTTTTTTGTAGGCAACAAGCTCAAAAACACTCAAAATATACCTTTTTGGTAATGTTTTTCTATTTCTTGATATTGGTTGGTTTGCATCCGTTTTAGCGTTTTTCTACGTAAAACACAAAAAACACGTTTTCAGCAATTTTGTTTTGGATTCTCATATAGAGTGAGTTCCTTATTATTTATCGTTTTGGTGCCTAACATACTGAAACAACTCAAAAAACTGATTTTTTATAAGGTCGCTCAATTTCCTCATATAGGAGTCTTTGGATGCACTTTAGGGTTTGGTACATAAGAGTCCGAAAAAAAAAAGCTAAAATTAACTTTCTTGATAATTTTCTTTGATCATATAATAGCCCTGAATTTTCCAAGAATTTTGGCATCTCGGTACCTATGAAGATGAAAAACAAAATTTAAAAAAATCCTATTTTTTTTATTATCTTAATTTTTTTTTTCTAAATAAAGAGTGTTATTTGTGGGTTTTAGCTTTTTGGTATTTAAGGAACTTAAAAACACTTATAATAAACATTTCTCGTAATGTCCTCTCGTTTCGCGAACATAAAGTTCTTTGCATATATTTAAGTGTTTTTATAGATAACATGATCAAAAACACTCAAAATATATGTTTTTGGTAATTTTATTCTTTCTCCATTAAAGGTTTTTTGCATGCATTTTAGCGTTTTGGTATGTAATGAGCTCAAAAACACTTAAAGGCAAGTTCTTGGTAAAAGTTGTTTTTATTCCCATGTTATGTGATTGCCCTGCTTTTTATTGCTTTATTACCTAACACGCTCAAAACACTCAAAAGACACTTTTCTGATAATATAATTTATTTGCCACATAAAGCTAGTTTTGCATGGAATTTGGGAATTTGGTAACTAAGAATGTGAAAAAAACTCAAAACACAGGCATTAATAAGGTTTTTCTATTTCTTAATTAAAAGTGTTATTCATGAGTTTCAGCATTTTGGTAGGTAAGAAACTTTTCTAATACACACATTTGGTAAGGTATTTCTGTTTCAAAATTAAAAGTGTTATTCATGAGTTTCATCTTTTTGGTATGTAAGAAACTTCTTTATGTACACGAATTTTTGAGTTTATTACCTTGTGGTTCTTGTCAAACTATAAAACACTCATACACGTTTCTCGTAATGTCCTTTCCTTTGCCAATATAAAGTGCTTTCCATCCATTTTTTGCATTTTTTGTAGGTAACAAGCTCAAACACACATCAAAATATGTCTCTTTGGTAATGTTATTCTATTTCTTCTTATTGGTTGGTTTACATCCGTTTTAGCGTTTTTTTAAGCAAATCACTGAAAAGACACGTTTTCAGTAATATTGTTGAAATTGCTGAAAAACACTCAAAAGACAGGTTTCTGGTAAAGTCGTGTAATTTCCCTATATAGGTGGATTTGCATGCACTTTAGGGTTTGTACATAACTCCGGAAAAAAGCTAAAATTATTCTTTTTATAAAGATTTTTTTACAAAATTTCCATGAATTTTGCCAGAATTTTGGCATCTCGGTACCTATGAAGATGAATAACAAAATTTTTTTTTTTTCTCTCTATAAAGAGTGTTATTTGTGGGTTTTAACTTTTTGGTACTTAAGGATCTTAAAAACACTCATAATACAAGATTTTCATAATGTCCTTTTGTTATACAAACATAGGGTCCTTTACATGTATTTAAGCTTTTTTATAGGTTACATGATCAAAAACACTCAAAATACATGCTTTTGGTAATGTTATTCTCTTTCTCCATAAAGGGTGTTTTGCATGCTTTTTAGCGATTTGGTATGTAAAGAGTTAAAAACACTTAAAGGCAAGTTCTTCGTAAAAGTTGGTTTTATTATCATGTAATGTGATTGTTCTGCTTTTTAGAGCTTTGTTGCATATCACGCTCAAAAACACTAAAAAGACACTTTTTTGGTAATGTCATTTTTTTCCCCACATGAAGGTAGTTTCGCATGTAATTTGGAATTTTCGTAACTAAGAATGTGAGAAACACTCAAAATAGACACATTTGGTATGGTAGTTCTGTTTCTCAATTAAAAGTGTTATTCATGCATTTCAGCATTTTGGTATGTAAGAGACTTCTCTATATACACGATTTTTAGCGTTTTTTGCATTGTGGTTCGTGTGAAACTATAAAACACTCATTATACACGTTTTTCGTAATGTTCTTTTGTTTCCCAATATAGAGTGCTTTCCATCCATTTTCGCATTTTTTGTAGGTAACAAGCTGAAAAACACTCAAAATATATCTTTTTGGTAATGTTATTCTATTTCTTCATATTGGTTGGCTTGCATCCGTTTTAGCGTTTTTCTTCGTAAATCACTGAAAAGACACGTTTTCAGTAATATTGTTGAAATTGCTGAAAAAAAAATCAAAAGACAAAAATTCGTGTAATTTCCCCATATAGGTGGCTTTGCATGCACTTCTGGGTTTGGTACATAATTCCGGAAAAAAGCTAAAAAATTTTTTTGATAATGTGTTTTTTACATAATTTCCCTGAATTTTGCCTGAATTTTGCAATCTTCATATCTATGTAGATGAATAACAAAAAAAAAAATCAATTTTTTTAGTTATCTATTTTTTCTCTATTTGTGGGTTTTAGTTTTTTGGTACTTAAGGAACTTAAAAACTATCATAATACACGATTTTCGTAATGTCCTTTCGTTTCACAGACATAGGGTTCTTTGCATGTATTTAAGCTTTTTTATAGGTAACATGATCAAAAACACTCAAAATAATGTAACAAAATAATGTATAAATGTAATTTGGGATTTTCGTAACTAAGAATGTGAAAAACACTCAAAATACACACATTTGGCAAGGTAGTTCTGTATCTCAATTAAAAGTGTTATTAATGAGTTTTAGCATTTTGGTATGTAAGAAACTTCTCTATATACACGAGTTTTTGCGGTTTTTGTCTTCTGGTTCTTGTGAAACTATAAAACAATCATTATACACCTTTCTCTAAATGTCCTTTTTTCTTCCCAATATAGAGTGCTTTTACATCCATTTTCGCGTTTTTTTATTGGTAAAAAGTTCAAAAACACGTTTTGGTAATGTTATTCTATTTCTTCATATTCGTTGCTTTGCATCCGTTTTAGCGTTTTTTCTACGTAAAATGCTGAAAAGACACGTTTTCAGTAATTTTGTTTTGCATTAACATATTGACTGACTTCCATATTATTTATCGGTTTGGTGCCTAACATGCTGAAAAACACTGAAAAGACAGGTTTCTGGTAAAGTCGTTTAATTTCCTCATATAGGTGGCTTTGCATGCACTTTAGGGTTTGGTAAATAACAATCCGAAAAAAAACAATAATTAACTTTTTTGATAATGTTCTTTTTTCCACATAAATTCCCTGAATTTTGGCAGAATTTTTTATTATTTTTTTATTTTTTTTCTCTTTAAAGAGTGTTATTTGTGGGTTTTAACGTTTTGGTACTTAAGGAACTTCAAAACAGTCATAATACACGTTTTTCGTAATATCCTTTCGAAAATAATTAGACACTCATTATACACGTTTCTCGTAATGTCCTTTTGTTTTCCAATAGGGAGTGTTTTGCATCCATTTTCACTTTTTTTGTAGGTAACAAGCTTAAAAACACTCAAAATATAGTTTTTTTGTAATGTTATTCTATTTTTTTTTTTTCATATTGGTTGGTTTGCATCCGTTTTAGCGTTTTTCTACGTAAAACACCGAAAAGACACGTTTTCACTAATTTTGTTTTGGATTCCCATATAGAGTGACTTCCATGTTATTTATCGTTTTGGTGCCTAACATGCTGAAAAACACTCATAAGACAGTTTTCTGGCAAAGACGTTTGATTTCCCCATGTAGGTGGTTTTGCATGCACTTTAGGGTTTGCTACATAACAGTTGAGAAAAAAAAAGCTAAAATTAACTTTTTTGATAATGTTCTTATTTCAGAAAATTTCATGAATTTTGCTTGAATTTTGGCACCTCGGTACCTGTGAAGATGAATAAGAAAGAAAAAAAAAATATCGTATTTTTTTATTTATTGATTTATTTTTTCTCAATAGAGAGTTATTTGTGGCTTTTAGCTTTTTGGTACTTAATGAATTTAAAAACACTCATAATATAAGTTTCTTGTAATGTCCTTTCGTTTCCCACAAATAGGGTTCTTAGCATGTATTGAAGCGTTTTATTGGTAACATCATCAAAAACATTCAAAATACATGTTTTTAGTAATGTTTTTCTGTTTCTCCATAAAGGGTGTTTTGCATGCGTTTTAGCGTTTTGGTATATATGGAGCTAAAAAACACTTAAAGGCAAGTTCTTGGTAAACATTGGTTTTATTTCCATGTAATGTGATTGCCCTTCTTTTTAGTGCTTTACTGCCTATCACGCTTCGTTTTTTTTTTTTTTACCACATGAAGCTGGTTTCGCAATCAATTTGGGTTTTTGGGTAACTAAGAATGTGAAAAGCACTCAAAATACACGCATTTAGTAAGGTTTTTCTGTTTCTCAATTAAGAATGTTATTCATGAATTTCGGCATTTTTGTATCTAGGAAACTAGCTAGTTTCGCATGTAATTTGAGATTTTCGTAACTAAGAACGTGAAAAACACTCAAAATACACACATTTTGTAAGGTAATTCTGTTTCTCAATTAAAAGTGTTATTCATGAGTTTCATCATTTTGGTATCTAAGAAACTTCTCTAGGTACACGAGTTTTTGCGTTTTTTGCCTTTTGGTTCTTGTGGAACTATAAAACACTCATTATACACGTTTCTCAGAATGTCCTTTTGTTTTGCAATACTTTGCATCCATTTTTGCATTTTTTTTAGGTAACAAGCTGAAAAACATTCAAAATATACATTTTTGGTAATGTTATTCTATTTCTTCATATTGGTTGGTTTGCATCCTTTTTAGCGTTTTTCTACGTAAAACACTGAAAAGACACGTTTTCAGTAATTTTGTTTTGGATTCCCATATTGAGTGACTTCCATGTTATTATCTTTCTGGTGCCTAACATACTGAAAAACACTCAAAAGTAAGGTTTCTCGTAAAGTCATTTAATTTCCTCATGTAGGTGGCTTTGCATTCACTTAAGAGTTTGGTACATAACATTCCGAAAAAAAAAGCTAAAATTAACATTTTTGATAATATTTTTTTTATCACATAATTGACCAGAATTTTCCCAGAATTTTGGCCTATAAAGATGAATAACAAAAAAAAAAAATTGCCTTTTTTTATATATTTATTTATTTCTTCTTTATAAAGAGTGTTATTTGTGGGTTTTAGTTTTTTGGTTCTTAAGGAACTTAAAAACACTCATAATACACGTTTCTCGTAATGTCCTTTCGTTTCCCAAACATAGGGTTCTTTGCATGTATTTTCGCGTTTTTATAGGTAGCATGATCAAAAACACTCAAAATACATGTTTTTGGTAATGTTATTCTAATTCTCCATAAAGGGTGTTTTGCATTCGTTTTACCGTTTTGGTATGTAAGGAGCTCAAAAAAAAATTAAAGGCAAGTTCTTGGTAAAAGTTGGTTTCATTCTCATGTAATGTTATTGCCCTGCTTTTTAGTGCTTTATTGCCTAACACGCTCAAAAACACTCAAAGTCACTCCTCTGGTAATGTCATTTCTTGCCAACATAAAGCTAGTTTTACATGCAATTTGGGGTTTTGCTAAATAAGAATGTGAAAAACACTCAAAATACACGCATTTCGTAAGGTTGTTATGTTTCTCATTTAAGAGTGTTATTCATGAGTACCAGCATTTTGGTAACTAAGAAACTTCTCCATATACACGAGTTTTTGCGTTTTTTGCCGTTTGGTTCTTCTGAAACTATAAAACACTCATTATTCACGTTTCTCGTAATGTCCTTTTGTTTCCCGATATAAAGTGCTTTGCATTCTTTTTCGCGTTTTTTGTAGGTAACAAGATTAAAAACACTCAAAATATTCGTTTTTGGGGATGTTTTTCTATTTCTTCGTATTGGTAGGTTTGCATCCGTTTTAGCGTTTTTCTACGTAAAACACTGAGAAAACATGTTTTCAGTAATTTTGTTTTGGATTCCAATATTGAGTTACTTCAATGGTAATTATCGTTTTGTTGCCTAATATGCTAAAAACACTCAAAAGACAGGTTTCTAGTAAAGTCGTTTAATTTCCATATATAGGTGGCTTTGCATGCACTTTAGAGTTTGGTACATAAGTCCGATAAAAATCTAGAATTAACTTTTTTGATAATGTTCTTTTTTCCACATAATTTCCCTGAATTTTGCCAGAATTTTGGCATCTTGGTACCTATGAAGATGAATAACAAAAAAAAAAAAATTGCTATTTTTTTATTTATTTATTTTTTTCTCTATAAAGAGTGTTATTTGTGGGTTTTAGCTTTTTGGTACTTAAGGAACTTAAAAACACTCATAATGCACGTTTCTCATAATGTCCTTTCGTTTCCCAAATATAGGGTTCTTTGCATGTATTTAAGCGTTTTTATAGGTAACATGATCAAAAACACTCAAAATACATGTTTTTTTGTAATGTTTTTCTGTTTCTCCATAAAGGGTGTTTTGCATGCGTTTTAGCGTTTCAATATGTAAGGAGCTCAAAAACACTTAAAAAGCAAGTTCTTGGTAAAATTTGGTTTTATTTCCATGTTATGTGATTGCCCTGCTTTATAGTGCTTTATTGCCTAACACGCTCAAAAACACTCAAAAGACACTCTTCTGGTAATGTCATTTTTTTTTTCACATAAAGCTAGTTTCGCATGCAATTTCGGGTTTTGGTAACTAAGAATGTGAAAAACACTCAAAATACACGCATTTGGTAAGGTTGTTCTGTATCTCAATTAAGAATGTTATTCATGAGTTTCAGCGTTTTGGTACCTAAGAATCTCAAAAACACTCATAATGCATGTTTCTCGTAATGTCGCTCTTTTTCTTCATATAGGGTGCTATGCATGCATTTTGGCATTTTTTTTCACGTAATAGCTAAAAAACACTGAAAATACACGCTTTTGGTAATAAGAACATAAGAACATAAGAAATAAGTAAATCTGCAAGAAGAATCTGCTATTATTGACAAGCAGAAAAACATTACAAAAAACATGTGTTTTAAGTGTTTTTGATCATGTTACCTATAAACACGCTTAAATACATGCAAAGAACCCTATCTATGGGAAACGAAAGGACATTACGAGAAACGTGTATTATGACTGTTTTTAAGTTCCTTCAGTACCAAATTGTTAAAACCCACAAATAACATTCTTTAAAGAGAAAAAAAAAATAATAAAAGAATTCTGCCAAAATTCAGGGAATTTATGTGGAAAAAAGAACATTATCAAAAAAGTTAATTATAGCTTTTTTTCGGATTGTTATTTACCAAACCCTAAAGTACATGCAAAGCCATCTATATGAGGAAATTAAACGAGTTTACCAGAAACCTGTCTTTTCAGTGTTTTTCAGCATGTTAGGCACTAAACCGATAAATAATATGGAAGTCAGTCAATATGTGAATCCAAAACAAAATTACTGAAAACGTGTCTTTTCAGTGTTTCACGTAGAAAAAAACGCTAAAAGGGATGCAAAGCAACAAATATGAAGAAATAGAATAACATTAACAAAAAGTGTTTTTGAGCTTTTTACCTACGAAAAACGCGAAAATGGATGTAAAAGCACTCTATATTGGGAAGCAAAAGGTCATTGAGAGAAACGTGTATAATGAGTGTTTTATAGTTTCACAAGAACCACAAGACAAAAAAACGCAAAAACTCGTGTATATAAAGTTTCTTACATACCAAAATGCTAAAACTCATGAATAACACTTTTAATTGAGAAACAGAACTATCTTACCAAATGTGTGTATTTTGAGTGTTTTTCACATTCATAGTTACGAAAATGAAAATTACATGCGAAACTAGCTTTATGTGGGAAAAAAATGACATTATCAGAAAAGTGTCTTTTTAGTGTTTTTGAAAGTGATATGCAACAAAACACTAAAAAACAGAGTAATCACATTATATAGGAATAAAACTAACATTTACGGAGAAATTGCCTTTAAGTGTGTTTAACTCCTTACATACCAAAACGCTCAAACGCATGCAAAACACCATTTATGGAGAAAAAGAATATTACCAAAAACATGTATTTTGAATGTTTTTGATCATGTTACCTATAAAAACGATTAAATACAAGCAAAGAACCCTATGTCTGTGAAACGAAAGGACATATAAAAAAAAAAATTAGCTTTTTTCCGGAGTTATGTACCAAACCCAGAAGTGCATGCAAAGACTTTACCAGAAATCTGTCTTTTGAGTGTTTTTCAGCAATTTCAACAATATTACTAAAAACGTGTCTTTTCAGTCATTTACGAAGAAAAACGCTAAAACGGATGCAAACCAACCAATATGAAGAAATTGAATAACATTACCAAAAATATATATTTTGAGTGTTTTTCAGCTTGTTACCTAGAAAAAATGCGAAAATGGATGGAAAGCAGTCTATATTAGGGAACAAAAGAACATTACGAAAAACGTGTATAATGAGTGTTTTATAGTTTCACACGAACCACAAGGCAAAAACGCAAAAACTCGTGTATGTAGAGTAGTTTCTTACATACCAAAATGCAGAAATGCATGAAAAACACTTTTAATTGAGAAACAGAACTACCTTACCAAATGTGTGTATTTTGAGTGTTTTTCACATTCTTTGTTACGAAAATCCCAAATTATATGCGAAACTAGCTTTATGTGGGAAAAAAAAATATTACCAGAAAAGTGTCTTTTAAGTGTTTTTGAGCGTGATATGCAACAAAGCACTAAAAAGCACAACAATCACATTACATGGGAATAAAACCAACTTTTACGAAGAACTTGTCTTTAAGTGTTTTTTTTTTAACTCCTTACATACCAAAACGTTAAAACGCATGCAAAAACACCCTTTTATGGAGAAACAGAGTAACATTACCAAAAACATGTATTTTGACTGTTTTTGATCATGTTATTTATAAAAACGCTTAAATTCATGTAAAGAACCTTTTGTTTGGGAATCGAAAGGACATTACGAGAAACGTGTATTAGGAGTGCTTTTAAGTTCCTTAAGTACCAAAAAAGCTAAAACCCACAAATGAAACTCTTTTTAGAGAAAAAAAAAATAAAATAATTTTTGTTTTTTTGTTATTCTTCATAGGTACTAAAATTCTGGCAATATTCTTTGGGAATCGAAAACAAAATTACTGAAAACGTGTTTTTTCGGTGTTTTACGTAGAAAAAGCTAAATCGGACGGAAACCAACCAATATGAAGAAATAGAATAACATTACCAAAAAAAGAATATTTTGAGTGTTTTTGAGCTTGTTACCTAGAAAAAAACGTGAAAATGAATGCAAAGCACTTCTTATTGGGAAAGAAAAGGCCATTACGAGAAACATCTATAATGAGTGTCTTATTATTTTCGGGCAAAAGAACTTGTGGTTCACAAGAACCACAAGGCAAAAAACGCAAAAATTCGTGTATATAAAGAAGTTTCTTAGATACCAAAATGCTGAAACTTATGAATAACAATATTAATTGAGAAACAGAACAACATTACCAAATGCGTGTATTTTGAGTGTTTTTTTTCACATTCTTAGCAAAACCTCAAATAGCATGCGAAACTAGCTTTATGTGGGAAAAAAATGACTTTACCAGAAGTGTCTTTTGAGTGTTTTTGAGCGTGTTAGGCAATAAAGCACTAAAAAGCAGGGCATTGGAATAAAACCAACTTTTACCAAGAACTTGCCTTGAAGTGTTTTTTTAGCTCCTTATATACCAAATCGCTAAAAAACGCATGCAAAACACTCCTTTATGGAGAAACAGAATAACATTACCAAAAACAAGTGTTTTTGAGTGTTTTTTATCATGTTACCTTTAAAAACGCTTAAATACATGCAAAGATCCCTATATTTGGGAAACGAAAGGACATTACGAGAAATGTGTATTATGAATGTTTTTAAGTTGCTTAAGTACCAAAACGTTAAAACCTACAAATAACACTGTTTATAAAGAAAAAAATTAAATAAATAAAAAAATAGCATTTTTATTTTTTTGTTATTCATGTTTATAGGTACCAAGATACCAAAATTCTGCCAAAATTCAGGGAAATTATGTGGAAAAAAGAACATTATCAAAAAGTTAATTTTACCTTTTTTTTCAGTTATGTAGCAATCCATAAAGTGTATGCAAAGCCACCTATTTGGGAAAATTTAACGACTTTACAGGAAACCTGTCTTTTGAGTGTTTTTACGCATGTTAGGCACCAAAACGATAGATAATATTAAAGTCACTCTATATGGAAATCCAAAACAAAATTACTGAAAACGTGTCTTCTAAAAGATTTACGTAGAAAAACGCTAAAACGGATGCAAACCAACAAATATGAAAAAATAGAATAATATTACCAGAAACGTATATTTTGTGTGTTTTTGAGCTTGTTACATAAAAAAAACGCAAAAATGGATGCAAAGCACTGTATATTAGGAAAAAAAAAGGACATAAAGAGAAACGAGTATAATGAGTGTTTTATAGTTTCACCAGAATCACAAGGCAAACAACGCAAAAACTCGTCTGTGTGGAGAAGTTTCTAAGATACCAAAATGCTGAAACTCATGAATAACACTCTTAATCAACAAACAGAACAACCTTACTAAATGCGTGTATTTTGAATGTTTTTTTTACATTCTTAGTTACCAAAACCCCAAATTCCATGCGAAACTAACTTTATGTTGGAAAAAAATGACATTACCAGAAAAGTGTCTTTGAGTGTTTTGAGCGTGTTAGGCAATAAAGCACTAAAAAGCAGGGCAATCACATTACATGGGAATAAAACCAACTTTTACGAAAAACTTGCCTTTTAGTGTTTTTGACACGCATTTAGTAAGGTTGTTCTGATTCTCAATGAAGAGTGTTATTCATAAGTTTCAGCATTTTAGTATCTAGGAAGCTTCTCCATATACACGAGTTTTTGCGTTTTTTGGCTTGTGGTTTTTTTGAACTATAAAACATTCATTATACACTTTTCTTGCAATGTCCCTTTCTTTCCCAATATAGAGTGCTTTGTATCAATTTTTGCGTTTTTTTTTTTTTTTGTATGTAACAAGCTCAAAAACACTCAAAATATGTATTTTTGGTAATGTTTTTCTGCTTTTTGATATTGGTTGGTTTGCATCAGTTTTAGCGTTTTTCTACGTAAAACACTGAGAAGACACGTTTTCAGTAATTTTCTTTTGCATTCCCACATAGAGTGAGTTCCTTTTTATTTATCGTTTTGGTGCCTAACATGCTGAAAAACACTCAAAAGACAGATTTCTGGTAAAGTCTCTAATTTCCTCATATGCGAGGCCTTGCATGTCTTTTGAGTGTTTTTGAGTGAGTTACGCAATAAAACACTAAAAGGAAGTGTAATCACATTACATGGGAATAAAACCAAATTTTACCAAGTACTTGCCTTTTAGTGTTTTTGAGCTCCTTACATACCAAAACGGTAAAACTCATGCAAAATACATTTTATTGAGAAACAGAATAATATTACTAAATACATATATTTTGAGTGTTTTGATCATATTATCTATAAAAACGCTTAAATACATGCAAAGAACCCTATGTTTGGGAAACGAAAGGACATTTCGAGAAACGTGTATTATGCATGTTTTTTAAGTTCCTTCATTACCTAAAAGCTAAAACCCACATATAACACTTTATTTAGAAAAAAAAAGATAAATTTATTATTCATCCTTATAGGTACCGAGATGCCAAAATTTTGCCAAAATTCAGGGAATTTATGTGGAAAAAAGAACATTACCAAAAAAGTTAATTATAGTTTTTTCTCGGATTGTTATGTACCAAACCCTAAAGTGCATGCAAAGACACCTATATAGGGAAGTTAAACGATTTTAACAGATACCTGTCTTTTCAGTGTTTTTCAGCACGTTAGGCACCAAAACAATAAATAATATGGAAGTCAGTCAATATGTGAATGCAAAACAAAATTACTGAAAACGTGTATTTTCTGTGTTTTACGTAGAAAAACGCTAAAGCGGATGCAAACCAACTTATATGATAAAATAGAATAACATTACCAAAAAAATATATTTTGATTGTTTTTGAGCTTGTTACCAACAAAAAACGCAAAAAGAGATGTAAAGTACTCTATATTAGAAAACAAAAGGACATTACGAGAAACGTGTATAATGAGTGTTTTATAGTTTTAAAAGAACCACAAGGCAATAAATGCAAAAACTCGTGTATATAGAAAAATTTCTTACATACCGAAATGATGAAATGCATGAATAACACTTTTAATCGATAAACAGAACTACCTTACCAAATTGTGTATTTTGAGTGTTTTTCACATTCTTAGTTACGAAAATGCGAAATTATATGCGAAACTACCTTCATGTGGGGAAAAAAAATGACATTAACAAAAAAGTTTTTTAACTCCTTACATACCAAATCGCTAAAACGCAGGCAAAATACCCTTTATGGAGAAACAGAATAACATTACCAAAAACATGTATTTTGAGTGTTTTTGATCATCTAACCTATAAAAACGCTTAAATACATGTAAAGAACCCTATATTTGTATAACAAAAGGACATTACGAAAATCGTGTATTATGAGTGTTTTTAAGTTACTCAAGTACCAAAAAGCTAAAACCCACAAATAACACTCTTTATAGAGAGAATTTTTTTTTATTCATCTTCATAGGTACCGAGATGCCAAAATTCTGGCAAAATTCATGGAAATTTTGTAAAAAAAAACATTATAAAAAAAAATTATCTTTTTTCCGGAGTTATGTAGAAACCGTGAAGTGTATGCAAATCCACCTATATGAGGAAATTACACGACTTTACCAGAAACCTGTCTTTTGAGTGTTTTTCAGCAATTTCAACAATATTAATGAAAACGTGTCTTTTCAGTGATTTACGTAGAAAAACGCTAAAACGGATGTAAACCAACCAATATGAAGAAAATTACCAAAAAGATATATTTTGATGTGTTTTTGAGCTTGTTACAAAAAATGCAAAAATGGATGGAAAGCACTTTATATTGGCATAGAAAAGGACATTACAAGAAACGTGTATGAGTGTTTTATAGTTTGACAAGAACCACAAGGTAAAAAGCTCAAAAACTCGTGTACATAAAGAAGTTTCTTACATACCAAAAAGCTGAAACTCATGAATAACACTTTTAATTTTGAAACAGAAATACCTTACCAAATGTGTGTATTAGAAAAGTTCCTAACATACCAAAATGCTAGAAATCATGAATAACACTAAAAGTGTTATTCATGATTTCCAGCATTTTGGTATGTTAGGAAATAGAACAACCTTACTAAATGCCTGTGTTTTGAGTTTTTTTTTCACATTCTTAGTTACCAAAACCCCAAATTCCATGCAAAATTGGCTTTATGTGGGAAGAAAAATGATATTATCAGAAAAGTGTCTTTTAAGTGTTTTTGAGCGTGTTAGGCAATAAAACACTAAAAACCAGGGTAATCACATTACATGGGAATAAAAACAACTTTTACCAATAACTTGATTTTAAGTGTTTTTGAGCTCATTACATACCAAAACGCTAAAATGCAGGCAAAATTCCCAAAAACATATATTTTGATGGTTTTGATCATGTAATCTATAAAAACGCTTAAATACATACAAAGAACCTTATGTTTGCGAAACGAAAGGACATTACGAGAAATGTGTATTATAAGTATTTTTAAGTTCCTGAAGTACCAAAAAGCAAAAACCCACAAATAACACTCTTTTTTTAGAAAAAAACAAAATAAAATAAAAAATAGGATTTTTTTATATTTTTTTATTCATCTTCATAGTATCAAGATGCCAAAATTCTGGGAAAATTCAGGGCAATCGTATGATAAAAGAATATTATCAAAAAAGTTAATTTAAGCTTTTTTTTTGCGAACTGTTATGTACCAAACCCTAAAGTGCATGCAAAGTCTCCTATATTAGGAAATTAAACGACCTTACCAGAAATCTGTGTTTTGAGTGTTTATTTACCATGTTGGGCACCAAAATGATAAATAATAAGGAACTCACTCTATATGGGAATCCAAAACAAAGTTACTGAAAACGTGTCTTCTCAGTGTTTTACGTAGAAAAACGCTAAAACGGATGCAAAGCAACTAATATCAAGAAATAGAAAACCGTTACTAAAAAGGTATATTTTGAGTGTTTTTGAGCTTGTTACCTACAAAAACGCGAAAATTGATGCAAAGCACTCTATATTAGGAAACAAAAGGACATTGCAAAAAAAGTGTATAATAAATGTTTTATAGTTCAAAAGAACCACAATGCAAAAAACGCAAAATCTCGTGTATATTGAGAGGTTTCCTAGATACATAAATGCTAAAACTTGTGTATAACACTCCTAATTGAGAAACAGAACAACATTAATAAATGCGTGTATTTTGAATGCTTTTCACATTCTTAGTTACCAAAACCACAAACTGCATGCGAAAATAGATTTGTGGGAATAAAAAATGAGTTTACCAGAAAACTGTCTTTTGAGTGTTTTTAAGCGTGATAGGCAATAAAGCACTAAAAAGGTGGGCAATCACATTATATTGGAAAAAAAAACAATTTTTAACAATAACTTGCTTCTAAGTGTATTTGAGCTCCTTATATACCAAAACACTAAAATGCATGCAAAACACTCTTTATGGTGAAACAGAATAACATTACCAAAACATGTATTTTGAGTGTTTTTGATCATGTTACCAATAAAAACGTTTAAATACATGCAAAGAAACCTATTTTTGGGAAACGAAAGGACATTACGAGAAATGTGTATTATGAGTGTTTTTAAGTTCATTAAGTACGAAAAAGCTAAAAGCCACAAATTACACTCTTTATTGAGAAAAAAAATAAATAAAAAAATACCAAATCTCTAAAACGTATGCAAAACACCCTTTATGGAGAAACAGAATAACATTACCAAAAACATGTATTTGAGTGTTTTTGATCATGTAACCTATAAAAACGCTTAAATACATGTAAAGGACCCTATGTTTGTATAACAAAAGGACATTACGAAAATCGTGTATTATGAGTGTTTTTAAGTTACTTAAGTACCAAAAAGCTAAAACCCATAAATAACGCTCATTATAGAGAGAAATTTTTTTTTTTGTTATTCATCTTCGTAGTTACCGAGATGCCAAAATTCTGGCAAAATTTATGGAAATTTTGTAAAAAAAAACAAAAAAAATAATTTTAGCTTTTTTCCGGAGTTATGTACAAACCCTGAAGTGTATGCAAATCCACCTATATGACGAAATTACAGAACTTTACCAGAAACCTGTCTTTTGAGTGTTTTTCAGCAATATCAACAATATTACTTAAAACGTGTCTTTTCAGTGATTTACGTAGAAAAACGTTAAAACGGATGTAAACCAACCAATATGAAGAAATAGAATAACATTACCAAAAAGATATATTTTTATGTGTTTTTGAGCTTGTTACCTACAAAAAATGAAAAAAATGGATGGAAAGCACTTTATATTGGCAAAGAAAATGACATTACGAGAAACGTGTATGAGTGTTTTATAGTTTGACAAGAACCAGAAGGAAAAAAACTAAAAAACTCGTGTAAAATAAAGAAGTTTCTTACATACCAAAAAGCTGAAACTCATGAATAACTCTTTTAATTTTGAAACAGAAATACCTTACCAAATGTGTGTATTAGAAAAGTTTCTTACATACCAAAATGCTGGAACTCATGAATAATATTTTTAATTAAGAAATAGAACAATCTTACTAAATGCCTGTGTTTTGAGTTTTTTTCACATTCTTAGTTACCAAAACCCCAAATTCCATGCAAAACTAGCTTTATGTGAGAAAAAAAATATTACAAGAAAAGTGTTTTTTGAGTGTTTTTGAGCGTGTTAGACAATAAAGCACTAAAAATCAGGGTAATAACATTACATGGGAATAAAAACAACTTTTACCAAAAACTTGCCTTTAAGTGTTTTTGAGCTCATTACATACCAAAACGCTAAAATGTATGCAAAACACCTTTTTATGGAGAAACAGAATAAAATTACCAAAAATATATATTTTGAGGGGTTTAGATCATGTTATCTATAAAAATGCTAAAATACATACAAAGAACCTTATGTTTGCGAAACGAAAGGACATTACGAGAAATGTGTATTATAAGTGTTTTTAAGTTCCTTAAGTACCAAAAAGTTAAAACCCACAAATAACACTCTTTATTTAAAAAAAAAAAAAAAAAAAAGTAAGAAAATAAAAAAATAGGATTTTTTTTTTTTTTTTTGTTATTCATCTTCATAGGTACCGAGATTCCAAAATTCTGGGAAAATTCAGGGCTATTATATGATAAAAGAAAATTATCAAAAAAGTTAATTTTAGCTTTTTTTCGGACTGTTATATACCAAACCCTAAAGTGCATCCAAAGACTCCTATATGAAGAAATTAAAAGACCTTACCAGAAATCTGTTTTTTGAGTGTTTTTCAGCATGTTAGGCACCAAAACGATAAATAATAAGGAACTCACTCTATATGAGAATCCAAAACAAAATTGCTGAAAACGTGTCTTTTCATTGTTTTACGTAGAAAAACGCTGAAACGGATGCAAACCAACCAATATCAAGAAATAGAAAAACATTACCAAAAAGGTATATTTTGAATGTTTTTGAGCTTTTTACCTACAAAAAAAACAAGAAAATTGATGCAAAGCACTCTATATAAGAAAACAAAAGGACTTTGCAAGAAAAGTGTATAATGAGTTTTTTATAGTTCAAACGAACCAAAAGGCAAAAAACGCAAAAACTCGTGTATATGGAGAATGTTTCTAGATACCCAAAAAAAAATGCTGAAACTCATGAATAACACTCTTAATTGAGAAACAGAACAACCTTAATAAATGCGTGTATTTTGCAAGCTTTTCACATTCTTAGTTATCAAAACCCCAAATTGCATGCGAAACCACCTTTATGTGAGGAAAAAAATTACATTACCAGAAAAGTGTCTTTTAAGTGTTTTTTGAGCGTGATAGGCAATAAAGCACTAAAAAGCTCGGCAATCATATTACATTGGAATAACACCAATTTATACCAAAAAACTTGCCTTTCAGTGTTTTTGAGCTCCTTATATAAGAAACCACTAAAACGCATACAAAACAATTTTTATGGAGAAACAGAATAACATTACCAAAAACATATACGAGTATTTTGAGCGTTTTTTGATCATGTTATCTATAAAAACGTTTAAATACATGCAAAGAACATTATGTTTGGGAAACAAAAGGACATTACGAGAAACGTGTAAAATGAGTGTTTTTTTTTAAGTTGCTTCAGTACCAAAAAGCTAAAACCCACAAATAACTTTCTTTATTTAGAAAATAAAAAAAAATACAAAAAAATTGGATTTTTATTTTGTTTTTCATCTTCATAGTACCAAGATGCCAAAATTTTGGGAAAATTCAGGGCAATCGTATGAAAAAAGAATATTATCAAAAAAGTTAATTTCAGCTTTTTTTTTCGAACTGTTATGTACCAAACCTTAAAGTGCATGCAAAGCCTTCTATATGAAGAAATTTAACGACCTTACCTGAAATCTGTGTTTTGAGTGTTTTTTAGCATGTTAAGCACCAAAACGATAAATAATAAGGAACTCACTCTATATGGGAATCCAAAACAAAGTGACTGAAAACGTGTCTTCTCAGTGTTTTACGTAGAAAAGCGCTAAAACGGATGCAAAGCAACCAATATCAAGGAATAGAAAAACGTTACTAAAAAGGTATATTTTGAGTGTTTTTGAGCTTGTTACCTACAAAAAACGCAGAAATTGATGCAAAGCACTCTATATTGGTAAGCAAAAGGACATTGCAAGAAAAGTGTATAATGATTGTTTTATAGTTCAAAAGAACCACAAGTCAAAAAACGCAAAATCTCGTGTATATGGAGAGGTTTCCTAGATATAAAAATACTAAAACTCATGTATAATACTCCTAATTGAGAAACAGAACAACCTTAATAAATGCGTGTATTTTGAGTGCTTTTCACATTCTAAGTTACCAAAACCCCAAATTGGATGGGAAAATAGATTTGTGGAAAAAAAAACTTTACCAGAAAAGTATTTTTAATTGTTTTTGAGCGTGATAGGCAATAAAGCACTAAAAAGGAGGGCAATCACATTACATTGGAGGAAAACGAATTTTTACCAAGAACTTGCCTTTAAGTGTTTTTGAGCTCCTTATATACCAAAACACTAAAACGCCTGCAAAACACTCTTTATGGTGAAACAAAATGATATTACCAAAAACATATATTTTAAATGATTTTGTTCAAGTTACCAATGAAAACGTTTAAATACATACAAAGAACACTATTTTTGGGAAACGAAAGGAGATTACGAGAAACGTGTATTATGTGTTTTTAAGTTCATTAATTACGAAAAAGCTAAAAGCGACAAATAACACTCTTTATTGAGAAAAACAATAAAGAAATAAAAAAAAAAAAAAAACGATATTTTTTTCTTTCTTATTCATCTTCACATGTACCGAGATGCCAAAATTCGGGCAAAATTCAGGAAGTTATGTGAAATAAGAACATTATCAAAAAAAATAAATTTAGCTTTTTTTTTTTTGGACTATTATGTACCAAACCCCTAAAGTGCATGCAAAGCCACCTATATGGGGAAATTAAACGTTTTTGCCAGAAAACGGTCTTATGAGTGTTTTTCAGCATCTTAGGAACCAACACGATAAATAACATGGAAGTCAATCTATATGGAAATCCAAAACAATATTACTAAAAACGTGTCTTTTCGGTGTTTTACGTTGAAAAACGCTAAAACGGATGCAAACCAACCAATATGAAGAAATAAAATAACATTACCAAAAAGATATATTTTGAGTGTTTTTCAAATTGTTACCTACAAAAAACGCGAAAATAGATCGAAAGCTCTCTATATTGTGAAACAAAAGGACATTACAAGAAACGTGTATAATGTGTGTTTTATAGTTTCAAAAGAACTACAACGAAAAAAATGCAAAAACTCGTGTATATAGAGATGTTTCTTACATTCCAAAATGCTGAAACTCTGGAACAACACTTTTAATTGAGAAACAGAACAATCTTACAAAATGCGTGTATTTTGAATGCTTTTCACATCCTTAGTTACCAAAACCCCAAATTCCATGCAAAACGAGCTTTATGTGGGAAAAAAATGACATTACCAGAAAAATGTATTTTGAGTGTTTTTTGAGCGTGTTAGGCAATAAAGCAGGGCAATCACATTACATTGAAATAATACCAATTTTTAACAAAAACTTGCCTTTAAGTGTATTTGAGCTCCTTATATACCAAAAAACTAAAATGCATGCAAAATACACTTTATGGTGAAACATTACCAAAAACATGTATTTTGAGTGTTTTTGATCATGTTACCAATAAAAACTCTTAAATACATGCAAAGAACCCTATTTTTTGGGAAACGAAAGGACATTACGAGAAACGTTTATTATGAGTGTTTTTAAATTCATTAAGTACGAAAAAGCTAAAAGCCACAAATTACACTCTTTATTGAGAAAAATAAATAAATAAATAAATAAAAAAATACGATATTTTTTTTTCATTCTTATTTATCTTCACAGGTAAGGAGGTGCCAAAATTCGGGCAAAGTTCACGAAATTATATAATATAAGAACATTATCAAAAAAGTTACATTTAGCTTTTTTATTGGACTGTTATGTACCAAACCCCTAAATTGCATGCAAAGCCACCTATATGGGGAAATTAAACGTCTTTGCCAGAAAACTGTCTTATCAGGGTTTTTCAGCATGTTAGGAACCAACACGATAAAACCTAAGGAAGTCAATCTATATGGGAATCCAAAACAAAATTACTGAAAACGTGTCTTTTTGGTGTTTTACGTAGAAAACGCTAAAACGGATGCAAATCAACCAAAATGAAGAAATAGAATAACATTACCAAAAAGGTATATTTTGAGTGTTTTTGAAATTGTTACCTACAAAAAACGTAAAAATGGATGGAAAGCACTCTATATTGGGAGGCAAAAGGCACCAAAAAGCATGTTAGTCACCAAAACGATAAATAATATTAAAGTCACTCTATATGGAAATTTAAAACAAAATTACTGGAAACGTGTCTTTTAAAAGATTTACGTAGAAAAACGCTAAAACGGATGCAAACCAACCAATATGAAGAAATAAAATAACATTACCAAAAAATATATTTTGTGTTTTCTTGAGCTTGTTACATAAAAAAAAAAACGCGAAAATATATGCAAAGCACTCTATATAAGGAAAAAAGAACATAACGAGAAACGTGTATAATGAGTGTTTTATAGTTTTACCAGAATCACAAGGCAAAAAACGCAAAAACTCGACTATCTGGAGAAATTTCTGACACCAAAATACTGAAACTCATGAATAACACTCTTAATCAAGAAACAGAACAACCTTACTAAATGCGTGTATTTTGAGTGTTTTTTTTTTTTACATTTTTAGTTACCAAAACCCCAAATTCCATGCGAAACTAGCTTTATGTAGGAAAAAAATGACATTACCAGAAAAGTGTCTTTGAGTGTTTTTGAGCGTGTTAAGCAATAAAGCTTTAAAAAGCAGGGCAATCACATTAAATGGGAATACAAGCAACTTTTACGAAAAACTTGCCTTTTAGTGTTTTTGACACGCATTTAGTAAGGTTGGTCTGTTTCTCAATTAAGAGTGTTATTCATGAGTTTCAGCATATACACGAGTTTTTGCGTTTTTTGCCTTGTGGTGTTTTTCAACTATAAAACATTCATTATACACTTTTCTCGCAAAGTCCCTATGTTTTCCAATATAGAGTGCTTTGTATCCTTTTTCCCTTTTTTTTTTGTTGGTAACAAGCTCAAAAACACTCAAAATATACATTTTTGGTAATGTTTTTCTGCTGTATCAGTTTTAGCGTTTTTCTACGTAAAACACTGAAAAAGATACGTTTTCACTAATTTTCTTTTGGATTCCTACATAGAGTGAGTTCGTTATTATTTATCGTTTTGGTGCCTAACATGCTGAAAAACACTCAAAAGACAGATTTCTGGTAAGGTCTTTAATTTCCTCATATGGGACGCTTTGCATGTCTTTTCAGTGTTTTTGGACGTGTTACGCAATAAACCACTAAAAGCCAGGGCAATCACATTACATGGGAATAAAACCAAATTTTACCAAAAACGTGCCTTTAAGTGTTTTTGAGCTCCTTATTTACCAAAACGTAAAAACGTATGCAAAATACATTTTATGGAGAAACAGAATTACATTACCAAATACATGTATTTTGACTGTTTTTGATCATGTTATCTATAAAAACGCTTAAATACATGCAAAGAACCTTATGTTTTAGAAAGGAAAGAACATTACGAGAAACGTGTATTATGAGTGATTTTTAAGTTCTTTCAGTACCAAAAAGCTAAAAACACACAAATAACACTCTATAGAAAGAAAAAAATAATGAATAAAAAAATAAGAAAATGGGATTTTTTTAATTCTTCATAGGTACCGAGATGCTAAAACTCTGCCAAAATTCAGGGAATTTATGTGGAAAAAAGAACATTACCAAAAAAGTTGTGTTTTTCACATAGTTACGAAAATGCCAAATGACATGCGAAACTACCTTCATGTGGGAAAAAAATGACATTTCCAAAAAAGTGTCTTTTTAGTGTTTTTGAGCGTGATATGCACCAAAACACTAAAAAGCAGAACAATCACATTATTTGGGAATAAAACCAACTTTTACGAAGAACTTGCCTGTAAGTGTTTTTTAAATCCTTACATAGCAAATCGCTAAAACAAATGCAAAACACCCTTTATGGAGAAACAGAATAACATTACCAAAAACATGAATTTTGAGTGTTTTTGATCATGTAACCTATAAAAACGCTTAAATACATGTAAAGAACCTTATGTTTGTATAACAAAAGGACATTACGAAAATCGTGTATTATGAGTGTTTTTAAGTTACTTAAGTACCAAAAAGCTAAAACCCACAAATAACACTCTTTATAGAGAGAAAACAAAAATTGTTATTCATCTTCATAGGTACCGAGATGGCAAAATTCTGGGAAAATTAAAAAATAAAAATAAAAATTATATAAAAAATTAATTTTAGCTTTTTTCCGGAGTTATGTACAAATCCTGAAATATATGCAAATCCACCTATATGGGTAAATTACACGACTTTACCAGAAACCTGTCTTTTGAGTGTTTTTCAGCAATTTCAACAATATTACTGAAAATGTGTCTTTTCAGTGATTTACGTAGAAAAACGCTAAAACGGGTGTAAACTAACCAATATGAAGAAATAGAATAACATTACCAAAAAGATATTTTTATGTGTTTTTGAGCTTGTTAACTACAAAAAATGAAAAAATGGATGGAAAGCACTTCATAATGGCGAAGAAAAGGACATTACGAGAAACGTGTATGAGTGTTTTATAGTTTCACAAGAACCACAAGGTAAAAAGCTCAAAAACTCGTGTACATAAAGAAGTTTCTTACAAACCAAAAAGCTGAAACTCATGAATAACACTTTTGATTTTGAAACAGAAATACCTTACCAAATGTGTGTAGAAGAAAAGTTTCTTACATACCAAAATGGTAGAACTCATGAATAACACTTTTAATTAAGAAATAGAACAACCTTACTAAATGCCTGTGTTTTGAGTTTTTTTTCCACATTCTTAGTTACCAAAACCGGAAATTCCATGCAAAACTAGCTTTATGTGGGAAAAAAAAAAAAATGATATTACCAGAAAAGTGTCTTTTGAGTGTTTTTGAGCGTGTTAGGCAATAAAGCACTAAAAGGCAGGGTAATCACATTACATGGGAATAAAAACAATTTTTACCAATAACTTGCTTTTAAGTGTTTTTGAGCTCATTACATACCAAAACGTTCAAACGCATGCAAAACACCTTTTATGGAGAAACAGAATAAAATTACCAAAAACATATATTTTGAGGGTTTTCATCATGTTATCTATAAAAACGCTTAAATACATAAAAAGAACCTTATGTTTGCGAAACGAAAGGACATTACGAGAAATGTGTATTATAAGTGTTTTTAAGTTCCTTAAGTACCAAAAAGTTAAAACCCACAAATAACACTTTATTTAGAAACAAAGTAAGAAATTTGATGCAAAGCACTCTATATTAGAAAACAAAAGGACTTTGCAAGAAAATTGTATAATGAGTTTTTATAGTTCAAAGGAACCAAAAGGCAAAAAACACAAAAACTCGTGGATATGCAGTAAGTTCCTAGATACCAAAATGCTGAACCTCATAAATAACACTCTTAAATGAGAAACAGAACAACCTTACTAAATGCGTGTATTTTGAGTGCTTTTCACATTCTTAGTTACCAAAAATACCAAATTGCATGCAAAACCACCTTTATGTGAGAAAAAAAATGACATTACAAGAAAAGTGTCTTTTAGGTGTTTTTGAGCGTGAGAGGCAATAAAGCACTAAAAAGCAGGGCAATCATATTGCATTGGAATAACACCAATTTATAACAAAAACTTGCCTTTAAGTGTTTTTTAGCTCCTTATATAACAAAACGTTAAAATGCATGCAAAACAAACTTTATGGAGAAACAGAATATTACCAAAAACATGTATTTTGAGTGTTTTTGATCATGTTATCTATAAAAACGCTTAAATACATGCAAACAACATTATGTTTCGGAAACATAAGGACATTACGAGAAACGTGTATTATGAGTGTTTTTTAAGTTCCTTAGGTACCAAAAACCTAAAACCCACAAATAACACTCTTTATTTAGAAAATAAAAAATTAAAAAATAAAAAAAATAGGATTTTTTTTTTCTTATTCATCTTCATAGTACCGAGATGACAAAATTCTGGGAAAATTCAGGGCAATCATATGATAATAGAATATTATCAAAAAAGTTAAATTCAGCTTTTTTTTCGGACTGTTATGTACCAAACCCTAAAGTGCATTCAAAGCCTCCTATATGAGGAAATTAAACGACCTTACCAGAAATCTGTGTTTTGAGTTTTTTTTTTAGCATTTTAGGCACGAAAACGATTAATAATGAGGAACTTACTCTATATGGGAATCCAAAACAAAGTGACTGAAAACGTGTCTTAGTGTTTTACTTAGAAAAGCGCTAAAACGGATGCAGAGCAACCAATATCAAGAAATAGAAAAACGTTACTAAAAAGGTATATTTTTAGTGTTTTTGAGCTTGTTACCTATAAAAAACGCGAAAATTGATGCAAAACACTCTATATTGGGAAACAAAAGGACATTGCAAGAAAAGTGTATAATGAGTGTTTTATAGTTCAAAAGAACCACAAGGCAAAAAACGCAAAATCTCGTGTATATGGAGAGGTTTCCTAGAAACAAAAATGCTAAACTCATGTATAACACTCCTAATTGAGAAACAGAACAACCTTAATAAATGCGTGTATTTTGAGTGCTTTTCACATTCTTAGTTACCAAAACCCCAAATTCAATGCGAAAATAGATTTGTGGAAAAAAAAAATTACTTTACCAGAAAAGTGTCTTTTGAGTATTTTGACCGTAATAGGCAATAAAGCACTGAAAAGGAGGGCAATCACATTACATTGGAGGAAAACAAATTTTTACCAAGAACTTGCCTTTTAAGTGTTTTTGAGCTCCTTATAGGCATGCAAAACACTCTTTATGGTGAAACAGAACAATATTACCAAAAGCATGTATTTTTAGTGTTTTTGATCATGTTACCAATGAAAACGCTTAAATACATGCAAAGAACACTATTTTTTGGAAACGAAAGGAGATTAAGAGAAACGTGTATTATGAGTGTTTTTAAGTTTATTAATTACCAAAAAGCTAAAACCCTCTTTATTGAGAAACAATAAATAAATTTCTTTCTTATTCATCTTCACAGGTATCAACAAGCCAAAATTCGGGCAAAATTCAGGAAATTATGTGAAATAATAACATTATCAAAAAAGTTAAATTTAGTTTTTTTTTCGGACTGTTATGTACCAAACCCCTAAAGTGCATGCAAAGCCACCTATATGCGGAAATTAAACGTCTTTGTCAGAAAACGGTCTTAATGAGTGTTTTTCAGCATCTTAGGAACCAACACGATAAATAACATGGAAGTCAATCTATATAGGAACCCAAAACAAAATTACTGAAAACGTGTCTTTTCGGTGTTTTACGTAGAAAACGCTAAAACGAATGCAAACCAACCAAAATGAAGAAATCGAATAACATTACCAAAAAAATATATTTTGAGTGTTTTTGAAATTGTTACCTACAAAAAACGCGAAAATAGATGGAAAGCACTCTATATAGGGAAGCAAAAGGCACCAAAACGCATGTTAGGTACCAAAACGATAAATAGTATGAAAGTAACTCTATATGGAAATCCAAAACAAAATTACTGGAAACGTGTCTTTTAAAAGATTTACGTAAAAAACGCTAAAACGCATGGAAACTAACCAATATGAAGAAATAGAATAACATTACCAAAAAACTATATTTTGTGTGTTCTTGAGCTTGTTACATAAAAAAAAGGCGAAAATGTATGCAAAGCACTCTATATAAGGAAAAGAAAGGACATAACGAAAAACGTGTATAATGAGTGTTTTATAGTTTCACTAGAATCACAAGGCAAAAAACGGAAAAACTCGATTGTATGGAGAAGTTTCTAGGAAACCAAAATAATGAAACTCATGAATAACACTCAAGAAACAGAACAACCTTACTAAATTCGTGTATTTTGAGTGTTTTTTTACATTCTTAGTTATCAAAACCACAAATTCCATTCGAAACTAGCTTTATGTGGGAAAAAAATGACATTACCAGAAAAGTGTTTTTGAGTGTTTTTGAGCGTGTTAGGCAATAAAGCACTAAAAAGCAGGGCAATCATAATACATGGGAATAAAACCAACTTTTACGATGAACTTGCCTTTTAGTGTTTTTGACACGTATTTATTAAGGTTACTCTGTTTCTCAATTAAGAGTGTTATTCATGAGTTTCAGCATATACACGAGTTTTTGCGTTTTTTGCCTTGTGGTTTTTTTGAACTATAAAACATTCATTATACACTTTTCTTGCAATGTCCCTTTGTTTCCCAATATAGAGTGCTTTGTGTTCGTTTTCGCGTTTTTTTGTAGGTAACAAGCTCAAAAATATACAAAAATATACAAAAATATACATTTTTGGTAATGTTTTTCTGCTTCTTGATATTGGTTGGTTTGTATCATTTTTAGCGTTTTTCTACGTAAAACACTGAGAAGACACGTTTTCAGTAATTTTCTTTTCGATTCCCACATAGAGTGAGTTCCTTATTATTTATCGTTTTGGGTGCCTAATATGCTGAAAAACACTCAAAAGACAGATTTCTGGTAAGGTCTTTAATTTCCTCATATGGGACGCTTTGCATGTCTTTTCAGTGTTTTTTGAGCGTGTTACGCAATAAAGCACGAAAAAGAAAGGGCAATCACATTACATGGGAATAAAACCAAATTTTACCAAAAACTTACCTTTAAGTGTTTTTGAGCTCGTTACATACCAAAACGCTAAAACGCATGCAAAAAACATTTTTATGGAGAAACAGAATAACATTACCAAATACATGTATTTTGAGTGTTTTTTTTATCATGTTATGTATAAAAACGCTTAAATACATACAAACGGGAAACAATGGGAAACAAATGGGAAACGAAAGAACATTACGAGAAACTTGTATTATGAGTGATTTTTAAGTTCCTTCAATACCAAAAAGCTAAAAACCCACAAATAACAGTCTTTAGAAAAATAAATAAATAAAAAAAATAGGATTTTTTTTTTTTTTTTGGTTATTCATCTTCATAGGTACCGAGATGCTAAAATTCTGCCAAAATTCACGGAATTTATGTGGAAAAAAGAATATTATTATAGAAGTTAATTATAGCTTTTTTTTCGGATTGTTATGTACCAAACCCTAAAGTGCAAGCAAAGCCACCTATATAAGGAAGTTAATGGACTTTACCAGAAACCTGTCTTTTCAGTGTTTTTCAGCATGTTAGGCACCAAAACGATAAATAATAAGGAAGTCAGTCAATATGTGAATCGAAAAGAAAATTACTGACAACGTGTCTTTTCAGTGTTTTATGTAGAAAAACGCTAAAGCGGATACAAACCATCCTATATGAAGAAATAGAATAACATTACCAAAAAGATATATTTTGAATGTTTTTGAGCTATTTACCTACAAAAAATGCAAAAATGGATGTAAAGAACTCTATATTAGGAAACAAAACGACATTAGGAGAAACGTGTATAATGAGTGTTTTATAGTTTTAAAAGAATCACAAGGTAATAAACGCAAAAACTCGTGTATATAGAGAAATATCTTAAATACCAAAATGAATAAATGCATGAATAACACTTTTAATCGATAAACAGAACTACCTTACCAAATTGTGTATTTTGAGTGTTTTTCACATTCTTAGTTACGAAAATGCCAAATTACATGCGAAATTACCATCATTTGGGAAAAAAATGACATTACCAGAAAAGTGTCTTTTGAGTGTTTTTTTTTAGCGTGATATGCAACAAAGCACTAAAAAGCAGAACGATCACATTACATGGGAATAAAACCAACTTTTACGAAGATTTTGCCTTTAAGTGTTTATTAACCCTTATATACCAAACCGCTAAAACGCATGCAAAACAAATTTTATGGAAAAAACAGAATAACATTACCAAAAACATGTATTTTGAGTGTTTTTGATCATGTTATCTATAAAAACGCTAAAGTACATGCAAAAAACATTATGTTTCGGAACCAAAAGGACATTACGAGAAACGTGTATTATGAGTGTTTTTTTAAGTTCCTTAAGAACCAAAAAGCTAAAACCTGCAAATAACACTCTTTATTTAGAAAATAAAAAAAATAAAAAACAAAATAAATAGGATTTTTTTTTTTTTTTATGTAAATCATATTCATAGGTACCGACATGCCAAAATTCTGGGAAAATTCAGGGCAATTATGTGATAAAAGAATATTATCAAAAAAGTTAATTTCAGCTTTTTTTTCGAACTGTTATGTACCAAACCCTAAAGTGCATGCAAAGCCTCCTATATGAGGAAATTAAACGACCTTAAAAGAAATCTGTCTTTTGAGTGTTTTTTAGAATTTTAGGCACCAAAACGATAAATAAACTTTACAACGTGCTCCATCCCGTCCTTCACCTGTGACAGGACTGCCCCAATGCCCTTTGCAGTATCTAGCAGGTAGGGGAGCTTTGGGTCTGGGTATGGCAGGACCCATGCCTCCACCAGGGCCTTCCTCAGGCCGTCACGCTTCATCCCACAGAAAGCACGCCTGGCACGCTTCATCCCACACAAAGCACGCCCCTTTCCTAGTGAAGCGGTGGAGAGGGGCTGCCACGCTGGCGAAGTCCTGCACGAAGCGACGGTATTACATACACAGGCCCAAGAAGCTCCTGATTTCCGCTACGTTGGCGGGGACAGGCCACTTCTCCACCATTGCCACCTTCTCCGGGTCGGTGCGCATGCCGTCCCGACTGACGACATGCCCCAGGAACGGCACCTCGTGCTGAAAGAGAGAGCACTTCTTGGGGCTGAGCTTGAGGTTGGCTTTCCTCAGCCGCTGCAGAACCTCCAGCCGCTCCAACTCCTCCTCAAAGGTGCTTCCGAAGACGATGATGTCATCGATGTACACGAGTGCTGTCTTCCACAGCATGCCATCTAACATCCTCTCCATCAGACTCTCGAAACAACTAGGGGCATTGCAGAGACCAAAGGGCATGATGTTGAACTGCCACAAGCCCTGACCGAAGGAGAAAGCAGTCTTGGGCTTGTCTTCCTCTGCCATCTCCACCTGGTGGTAACCCGACTTCAGGTCGAGTGTGGAGAACCAAACACCTGGCCCCCACCAGCGTGTCGACCGTGTCATCAATCCTCGGCAGGGGGTAAGAGTCCTTGGTAGTCACGTCATTCAGCGCCCGGTAGTCCACACAGAAGCGCTGCATGCCGTTCTTCTTCTTAACCAGGACTACCACTGATGACCACGGACTGTCCAACTGCTCAATCACCTCTTGCGCTGACAGCTCGTTGACGGTGCGCTACATCTCCTCCCGCCTGGCTGGTATGATACGTCGGGGTGGGCTCTTGATGGGCGCACTACTTCCCATGTTGATGCTGTGCTTCACCAACCCCGCGCACCCCAGGTCCATGTCACCCCTGCTAAAGACGTCCGCGTACTGAGCCAGGGTGTGGCGCACCTTCTCTGTCTCCGCCTCCGTCAGGTTAGCGGCACTCCAGTGAGCCAAATCCTCCAGGAAGTTGGGTAGCGGCCTCACAGCAGCCACCTCTGTGCTCCCTGACGTCTCCTCAGGGTGTTCCACTTCCCCACAAGTGCCCAGCTTGGCCCCAGTGGGCACCTTCCGAGACTTATCGGAGAGGTTAGCTACTAACACCGTAACTAACTCCTCCCTGCTTGAATGAGGCTCCACCCGACTGCAACGCCGTCAGCCAGTCGCAGGTTTTCTGTGGGCTCCACCATGCCTTCCGATCCACGTATCGCTCTGGACAGTCGACACCAGACTCTGGCCTCCGTCCTAGGAGCAAGGTGCACTCTCTCAGCCACAACTACCTCCGCACAGCCGACCTCCGGAAGCAAGGGCACTTCTTGGCCACGCACCCTCACCAGCTTCCGTCCTAGGTCGACACAAGCCTTGCTCTGCGTCAGGTAGTCGAGTCCCAGCAGACATGGTTCGTCCAAGTCGGCGACGTACACCGGCATCCGCTCCACAGCGCTGCCCACGCCGATACGAACATCCGCTGGGCCCTTGAGCTGCACACAGTGCCCCGTCACGCCACACAGCCTCTGTGGCGCGTCTGGGACTCGAGTGGTGGCCAGCATGTCAGGCCGCACCAAAGTCTTCTCAGCCCTGGTGTCTACTGTCAGGCTGCATGGGCATGGACATAGACATGGGTTGACTGAGCCCCAGCCTGCCACCAGCCGGGCTCAAGGGAGGGGTTCCGATGGCTCCCCAGTCCCCTGAAGCAGCTACCGGCTCTGACACGACGCTGCGAGGCCCCCAAGCCAAGGGTTCTTGCCAAGGGCCCCAGGCAGACCCCAGCAGGTCCGCCATCCCGGCGGTTCCCGCCAGAACACGTGGGGCTGCCTGTTCCTCCGCGAGTGCTGTTGCCAGCTCGCGCCGCTGCTTCTCCGTCCTCTCCTCCTCCCTCAGGCCCTGGACCTCACCTTCCAGAGTCTGCACCTTGTCCAGCAGTTCATTCCTGACGCTGTCACAAGCCTGGTTGATGTACTGCTGTGTTTCCGCCTTCAAGGACACGAGGCTGCTCTGTAGCACATCCTCTAGATGGCACACCTGGTCGTCTGCCTGTTGAGCCTGCTCACGTGCCAGCTGATCGGTCCTTTCATCCTGCTCACGTGCCAGCTGATCGGTCTTTTCATACTGCTCACGTGCCAGCTGATCGGTCCTTTCAGCCTGCTCACGTGCCAGCTGATCGGTCTTTTCGTACTGCTCACGTGCCAGCTGATCGGTCCTTTCAGCCTGCTCACGTACCAGCTGATCGGTTCTTTCAGACTGCTCACGTGCCAGCTGATCGGTCCTTTCAGCCTGCTCACGTGCCAGCTGATCGGTTCTTTCAGCCTGCTCACGTGCCCTCTGAGCCGGGACAAGGCACACATACAAGGCCAGGGCACAAGGGAAAACATGGGCACTATTTCCTAGGTTTATTGACAAATCCTCCGCAAGTACACTGCTTTTCAAATTCAAAGGGGCACCACAAGTCTCCCAGGGCACGACAGGCACTCAACAGGGCACTCAACAGGCAAGGAAACACTTCCAAAGAAGGCAGGCACATGCTGACTTCCTCTCCGGCCACGCGTCTCCACTCTCACTGCTTTCCCGCCTCTCCCAGTGCTGCCACCCGCAACCATAACCCTGGTGTAACAGTATATATATAATTTGCTATACAAAGAAAAAAAGATATAGAAATAAACTTATTACCTTGTGAAGGTCTGACATGTCCGTTCCCCTGGGTTACTGCAAAAACGTATGGGAAATGTTTGCTCATCTTTTGCCACTTGGTCAGCAGAACCAAGATGCATGAATACAGTATCTAGTCTGCAGTTTGTAGATGTACGGTGAATGTACCCTGTGGAAAGAGTGTGATGGAGAGGTGACATGAACTGATGATAACGTGATAACGTGGACACACACACACACACACACACAATTATGTTTCGTATATTCAATATATGCGATTCATTTCATTGTTCTAAACATAAATTGATATATAACTACCTGGTAACAGAAGGCGTTGAGCCTTGCTTTACCACATTTCTTTGCAACATCATAATAAACATATCATGGACTTATTTTGTTTTCTTATTTCCAAATCTTATTGTTTTATTTTTTTCTATTTCTAAATATTTTCAAACCTTATTTTTCTATTTTCTCATTTCTAAATATTCTATATCTTTTCAAAGCTTACATTTAGAATGTCTCCAGCCTTGAAACAGTCACCGATGCAGAGTTCCATGTCACATGTTTTGTACATAGTCGTGACTTTCCTTTGTACCTGTTCTTTCTTGGTGGTCTTTTTACAAACAACACACTCACGCTGTCCTTTCCATGCCCGTCTTTCTGTTGGTGGGGGTACAGACACTGGACAGTGGAGTCTGAGTGCGTCCACGAACTGCAGCCAAGGTAAAGTAGCCTCTCTCGCATCTCTGCTTTGACGCTCAGGGCGTGAGTGAATGAACATACATTTCCCATACCGTTGCAGTAATTGCACTGTAACTCTCTTACTGAAGAGGCGAAGGGAAGACCTTTCCCCTGTTCTTACAAGATACATATATGCATTTTAGCATACATATATCCAGTAAGTGGAAAAACATTTTCTTGCTCCATTTCATTAGTTTTCTCAAGCAGTCGACATTGGTAATTTGTATATCACTTGTCAATAAGCCTCATATTTATGTTATAGTCATTTGCAATGCTGGGCTTGAAGATCTTGTTTGTTTCCCAGTCAGTTTTCCCTGAGTCCTCCATTTCTCCGGTGTGAATGGCGGAGAGAAGACGAACTGATTTCTTATCAGACAACAGCATCACCAGTATCCCATCTGACTGTGCTTTCTGAATGGTATCCCATCTGACTGTGCTTTCTGAATGGTGCCTCTTGGTAACTTTTCTTGAAATATGGGCATGAATTTTCTGTTTTGTCTGAGTGTTCCTATTGCACCTGTTCTGTTCTCACTCAGATATTTGGTAAGTGCTGGGCTAGTATAATAATTGTCAGTGTAGAGCACATGCCCTTTTCCTAAGTAGTGTCTCATTAGGTGCTTGACAACAGCACCTGAAAAACCCAGAGGATCTTTCTTATGGATGTCTGCATCACTGGCCGAGTAAATAGTTACATCCAGTACTATTCCAGACCCACAGTCACACAAAATGAAGAGTTTCAGTCCAAACTTGTGACACTTTGAGGGTATGTACTGCTTGAACTTGACCCTGCCCTTGAACAACATCAGATTCATCAATTACCATTTTCTGGAAAGGCTTGAAGAATCTTCTAAATTTCTGTACAAGGTCTGTGAGGACCGGTCTGATTTTCCACTAAGGATCAGCCTCATCTTTCTCATTATTGGCAAAATGGAGGGAGCTCAGAATACACTTACACCTGTCTCTAGTGAAATACTCTTCAAACACAGGTATGGAGACTATCACCCCGTTTCCAATAGTCTGTTAAGACATATTTTTTGGAGTGTGGCATAAGCAATATGACAGCAAGAAAAACGAGGAGCTCTTCCCGTGTGATGTCACACTACTGTTTTTGGTGTGAGTTTGGTGGATGTACATTTGCATTTTTTTGTGCTTGATATCTATTTGTTTCTCTTATAATGTGGTCAAGCAACTCATCATCCACATCCTGAAGAAAGTAATCACATTCCTCAGGCTCCTCAGGCAATCGGTATTCATTAGTAATTCCAGCGTCACCAGACCGATCAAAGTCATGCAAATGTGGGACAAATTTGTCTGCAGAACTCCACCGAAAACTATATTCTGAGCCAGCTCTTGAAATGCTAGCATCAGCTGATACCTCTGAACGAAGGGATGTTCTCTGTGATGATTTTATCACAAGTTTGCGTCTACGCCCATCTTGTGATGCCGCTGTTGAGGGCAGGTGCGTGTCAAAGTCACTATCCCCTTCATCATCATCAGAGAGTAAATCATACTCACTTTCACTACAGGAATCCTCAAAGATATTAGAGCTGTCATATTCTGGCGTTTGTGGTGGAGAAGCACTTGTTCCACCTGATGCATCACATGAATTCCCAAATACTTCCTCTATAGTTCTATAGCTCGGACTGACGAGACGATCATGATCAAACAGTTTTCACACACCCCTCCAGCGATTGAGTTGCCATTTATTTTTTGTGTATGTGTGTACATGCGCTCTCTCTCTCTCTCTCTCTCTCTCTCTCTCTCTCTCTCTCTCTCTCTCTCTCTCTCTCTCTCTCTCTCTCTTATATCATCTTTCTTACTAAAATATGGAGAAAGGTCCAAGAAGGAGGTTAGAGGGAAAAAGACAAGAAAGACAGATACGGGGAACAGATAACGAATGGGTCAGTGGGAGCTGGCACACTAGCAGACAGACTTCTTTATTTCTTTATTTATTATTATTATTATTATTATTATTATTATTATTATTATTATTATTATTATTATTATTATTAGAGAGAGAGAGAGAGAGAGAGAGAGAGAGAGAGAGAGAGAGAGAGAGAGAGAGAGAGAGAGAGAGAGAGAGAGAGAGAGAGAAACTTAATTCTCACACACACACACACACACACACTGTCATGGCGGACAGAGAAGTCAACGCAAACAGGCACTCCTCAAAATCCAGCCATCTACATCACAGAGAGCTGCCCTAGTGGAAATACAGAGGTGAGAGTTCACATTGGTTTTACTCGTTGCTGTCCCGTCTCCAAAAGTGTTTTGTAGAAAGCAGTTAAATTGTTATAATGAGCGGTGAAGAGGGGTCTACTTCGGTCCCCACTATGTTGTTTACACCAACGGGGACCGTCCCGAAGGCGAGACAGAGACTTCTCGGGATTTGGGGAAGAGGACCGAAGGGTCGGGAAAGCAATGATGAGAATTATCACACTGGAAACCGAAATGAAGGAAATGAAGGATAGATTTGAAAAGATGGAGATGGTTGAAACTTTGATCACCGAGAAGGGGGTGTGGAAAGGTGCATACGACGATCTACATAAACTAACGTTATATGAAAAGAAAGCAATGGAATATGAAGGCAAAGTGGAAGAGTTAAACGTAAAACAGGAAAATTGGAAGAAAGAACAAGAGGAGGAAAAGATCGATTTTAGGAAAATTGTGGAGGAACAAACCGAGGCAAACGACACAAAGCTAAGAGAAAAAGTTGTTCAAGTTATAAAACAGAAAGAAAACTTGGTTGGAGACACTGTGGATAAGAAAAAAAAAAAACTTGTGGTATTCGGCCTGAAGGAAGAGTGTACACCTCTGGACTGAAAGAGAAAAGAAGGAAAAGATTTGTGTGGAAGAATTAGTGGAGAAGAAGAAAAAGAGCTGACTGGAGAGATCCAAGAAATTAAAAGATTGAGTAGATATGTTGAGGGTGAACAGCATCCTATGAAAATAAGGTTTAGGTCACAAGTGGCAGCTGAAGAAACACTGAGTAAATCCTGGAAACTGGCCAAGGTCGAAGGATACAAACAAGTGTGGATAAAAAAAGATAGAACCAGAGAAGAGAGAGATACTGTAAATGAACTAAGAAAAGAGGCAAATGAAAAAAACGGAAAACTATCAGAGGTGGAGAAAAAAAAACAATTCTTTTGGAGGGTCATGGATATGAGGTTGAGAAAGTGGTATAGGAGGGAAGTAAATGCGGAAAGAGAAGACTAAAAGTAGCATACACGAACATAAATGGACTAATGTCGGCAGTGTTGGAACTAGAAGACTATTCAAAAGAGGAGAAACCGGACATCATGGGAATCGTTGAAACTAAACTGGTAAGTGAAGGGGGTATATTAAATATTGGTGAAGGAAAATACAACCTCTGGATGAGAAATAGAAAGGAGGTGTGATGGTTCTAATTAGGAAGGATTTATTAGTGGAATCTGTCACATATGGGGTGGAGGAGGCAGAAGTATTGAAAATAAGCTTAAGACAGAATATGGGAAGATACCATAACGTTATGGTGACTTATGTTCCCCCCTATTCCAACTCTTGGAGAGAGGATGATTATAAGAAAATGCTTGAGGACACAAGGACATGTTTGGCAGAGCTGCTTGAGGAAAATGAAAATATATTCCTGATGGGGGACTTTAAAGAGGTATCTTGGGAGAATTGGACCACAGAAGGCAGTGAGTCATCATGGAGGAACAAGCTACTAGACCTGGCTATTGAAAATTTCCTGACACAATGGGTTACAGATGACACAAGATTTAAGGGAAATGAAGCACCTTCAAGACTCAATCTAATTTTCACCAAGGAACAAGAAATAATAGAAGACCTTAAATACATAAACCCAATAGGAAAAAGTGATCATGTGCTGATTCAGTTCATAGTTATGGATAATAACCTCAGTATAAAGAAAGAGGACCACAGAAGAGAATGGCTAAACTACAGCAAGACTAACTTTGGAGAGCTTGGGAAGTATTTCAGTGAAGTGAATTGGAACAGTTATTCAAAAGGAGGACATAGAGGAAAAGTGGACAGCTTTCCTGGACATTTATAATAAGGGGGTAGAGAAATGGGTACTCACAAGATCAACAGAGAATCTTTTCAAAAAGGATTGGTACAATAGATGTGCAACAGCTAGATTAGAGAGAGAAAAAGCATGGAACAAGTGGAAGAAACTTGTGGAACAGTTATATAAGGAAGAGGAACGAATATCTCAAAGCTCGCAGAGATGAGCAGAAAAATTTTTGAAAAGAATGTTGTGGAGAAATGTAAAGACCAACTAAAATGATTTTATAAATTCATCAATGGAAAATTAAAGATTAAAGATGAAATAAGCATGGTAAAAGCTGGAGAAGAGACAGTGGATGACCCAGAAGAGGTAGCTGAAGTGTTTAACAGATACTTCCACTCTGTGTTTACTAAGGAAAATTATTTCAGAGGTGAGAGGACAGCGTTAGAAAAAGGGACCGACCTAAAGGAGATTAAAACATCAATAGAAGAAGTAAAGAATATGTTGGAAGACCTGGATGTAAGGAAAGCAATGGGTCCTGATGGTGTATGGAGTTGGATTTTAAAAGAGTGTAGCTCACAATTAGTCTCGGCGCTGCACAATATAATTAGCACCATCCTGGTAAAAGATAGAGTACCCATAGATTGGAAACAGGCGGATATTACCCCACTTCACAAGACCGGAAGTAAAGAAGATCCATTAAATTATAGACCTGTATTGCTCACAAGTGTGGTGGCGAAGATTTGTGAAAAGATTATCAAGAAAAGATGGGTGAAATACCTAGAAGACAACAAGGTGATAACAGAGAAACAGTTTGGCTTCAGAAAAGGAAGATCTTGTGTTACGAATTTGATAAGTTTCTACTCAAGAGTAATAGATACATTGCAAGAGAGAGATGGATGGGCCGACTGCATATACTTAGATGAGAAAAGCATTTGATAAAGTTCCGCACAGAAGACTAATATGGAAATTGGAAAAAAAATTGGAGGACTTGGTAGATCACTGTTAAAGTGGATGACTGACTTTTTGACAATCAGAGAAATGAGGACAGTAATTAAAGGCAGCTGGTCGAACTGGAGAACGGTAATAAGTGGAGTCCCGCAAGGTTCAGTACGTGCACCTATTATGTTCACAGTAAATGATATGACAGAAGGTGTAAAAAGTTACATGAACCTTTTCACTGATGACGCTAAGATTATGAGGAAAGTAACAAATGAAGAGGACTGCAATACTTTAAATCAGAACTTAATTGAGATTAGTGAATAGTCATTGAGGTGGAACATGGAGTTTAATGCTAAAAAAAAATGTAGTGTGATGAGGTTTGGAAAAAGTTTGAGAAGACCAGTTGGCAACTATTACTTAGGGAATGAGGAAATCTCTATAAGATCAGAAGAATAATTATTACTGATAATTTGTCATTTGGGAAGCACATAAACAAAATTATAGGAGAAACATTTAATCTGTCTAGAAACATCAAGGTAGCATTCTCCTATATTGATGAAGATATTACAAAAAAAAAAAAGAACTGATAACAATGACGATACATCCGAGATTGGAGTACGCAGCATTAGTGTGGTCGCCAAGTCTCAAAAAGGATTCAAGAAAGTTAGAAAGAATCCAGAGAGCTGCAACTAAAATCCCTGCAAGCTTAAGAGAGTATAGTTATGAGGACTGGTTGAAGAGATTGGGCTTGACTACACTAGAAAAAAGAAGGGAAAGAGGTGATTTGATAGCAATATATAGAATATTGGAAGGAATGGACAGAGAAGACCTCACAATACCAGATACGAGAGACACAAGAGGACATGGAAGAAAATTGAAAAGGAGTGTTTGCAGAAGAGACATCAAGAAACATAGCTTCCCACACAAGTATAACAGTGTGGAATGAACTTAAGGATGAGACTGTGTGTGCAAAGACAATTAATAAATTTAAGGAAAGTCTAGATAAAAGTTGATATGGAGACGGGACGGCACGTGCCTAGTGTGGCTCTTGTCCTGTATATCACAACTAGGTAAATACAACTAGGTAACTAGATAAATACACACACACACACACACACACACACACACACACACACACAGAGAGAGAGAGAGAGAGAGAGAGAGAGAGAGAGAGAGAGAGAGAGAGAGAGAGAGAGAGAGAGAGAGAGAGAGCGCACATTTGTCAAGGTTACTCACTGGCTGTCTTTTCTACTTTTCCTCCACACAGCATGGTTATAGAAAATTATGATAATTCAAATACAACACATAAAAAGGGCAAAAACCATGGAGCAATGAACTACACGTGTTGTTACACTGATGTAAACAAACTGACCACTTGCAACAACCAGTCAATCCTTGAAGCAGTAGCTCATGTCCAGTGTTCCCACAACTCCATTCATAGTCTGTGGGACTTTCAAAATGGAGTCAGCTGCTCCAGATTTGGAGTGTGTGTTTGTGTGTGTGTGTGTGTGTGTGTGTGTGTGTGTGTGTGTGTGTGTGTGTGTGTGTGTGTGCCATCATATGGCAGATGCCTTGGATGAGCGTCCTGTAGCATAATGCACAAAAAACACATTACATACTTCTTCAAAAGGCAGTGCTCTTTTGAGCGTCACTGAAAAATAACCAAGGAAAATTTCTAGCAAGTGGCATAAAATCAAATGTTGTCCTGGCCATGAAAGAACAGGTCAATCATTGATTGTAAGTTATGCATATTTACTTGACTTTGATCTACTTGCCATAGAATATTGCTTTATCACCATTTCCCATATCATCAGCCTCCTTTTTAATAAAGTACTGTTCTCTTCTTCAGGAGGAAGTGCCCAATCGGCAGGTGTCCCAGGAAGGTTATTAACCTGAGTCAGTTCCACAACTTTCTGACAGTCGGTGAGAGAGGAGGCCAAAGGGGCTAGTTAAAAGAATGAGTGAAGTGAGAGAAGCCTTCTCAAAGAGGAGTCCTGTAAAATAAAAGTGCAAGCAACAGAGCAAACTGGTTGACTACAACAGGGTTTCCTCTGTATGTGACAAGCCTAAAAAGAGGGTTAATGTCCATTTAAATAAAGTGCATCTCCTGAAGAGAGTCTCCAAACAACTTATGAGTGCTTTGAATAATGCAAGACTCTTAAATGGGCATATGATTAAAGGTGTCCAAACCATGGCCACACAGTAAGGGTCTGTAGAAATTAGCACAGAGGACTCCATGAAATTATTTCTTAAAAATTACAAGAGTACCTGGAAAGGTACACAGCCCTGGCCTATGTCACCATCCTAAAGAATGTAAAAATGGTTGCAGAAGTGCTGCAATATGGCCTCAACAATAGATTTGTGTCCCTTCTAACAGGTACTCTCATATGGGACTGAATGTGCTGCAAATGAAGATACTCCCCAGTACCCGATTATTAAAAAAGACATTTTCAGTGCCTCGTACGCGAGGAAAATAATCTTCACCTGCAAAAAAAACATTGGAATGCCTGAAGCAGGAAAAAGAGGACCTTAAAATCTCTTCCCAGCACTACGATATGGCAGCAAGAAATCTGCAGGCGCTTCAGGGTATGTCTGATCTTTAATGAACATACCATGACATACCATCTAATTTATTTAACTTTCCTTTTTCTTTCTCATTCCAGTTTCTCAAGAATGAGAAAAAGGAAGCATTCTTGAGACAAGCAAGGAAAGAAAGAGATCGCATCTTCCTGTACATCTTCCAAAAGCTAGTGACATCAGAATATGTCCAGACTCAACTGGTAAGCACAAGAAATTGCCTGTCTTAATGTGCCAGTTTGTGTCTCTAAGGGACACATTAATAACAGTTTTTTCTGGTTTGTTACTTCCAGCAGATGATGGAGTTCTCTGAATTCCACCTCTTTGAATTTATGGAAAGGCAGCTGCAATTGAGTGACAGAAACGAAGTTATCAACAAGTTTGTCGTGAGAATCTTGTTATACAGGACAGTGGAAAAGGGGTTTTCTCTGGTGTTCCTCACCCCACACCAATAGGAAGCCTTGGCTTTGTATGTCAAATTCTACAGGTCATTGGCAATGAGCTGTTTATCTCCAGATTGCTATGTTTTTCCCAGTAGTAGTAGTGATTAGACCAAATGGATGCTGTGAAAAGATGACCTCTGGTTTGGGCAAAGCAGTACGACAGATTGCAGCAACAGCAGGAGTGAGTGAAAAGATAACCTCATGGATTCTGAGATGCTCACAAATTATTGCACTCAGGGAAAAAAAAAAAAAAAAAAAAACTAGACCCAGCATGGCATCTTCAAGTAGTGGAACAGTGCTCCCACTACATACATACCGCAAGGCAGTACTACAAGTATTCCTCTGAGATCAGGCCAGGGATGCAAGCCATTGAGGAGCTGACTAACATCCGTGAGACTGCACAGGCCTCAGAGGAGGAGCTGGGCCTGAATAATGAAGTAGAGGATTGCCAGTCAGTCCACCCCTCCTTGTAAGTTTATTGCTATTATTATTATGATGATGATGAAAGAGGAAATGGCCTTACATATTTTGTCATTTACCTATTCTCAAACTATTGTCCTTTTTTTCTACTTGTTTTCAACCTCCTTGAGAATGTTATAAGGAAGCTGTGCAGCCATTGTTCCCCTACTCGGCTGTTTGTCATGCCAGTAGCAGGAACACTTGTGATTTAAAGGTAGCGCGATATGAGTAGGCTTCAGAGAAAATCTGAATCGTCAATATATACAGCTTATTTACATCAACAAGAGTTCACTCATTACAGGGTAGTGTAATAACGTGGTGGTATTAGGTCTCTGATTACTGGAGAGACTAACAACACGTCACTGTGTTTTGTACCAGTAAAACAGAGACATTAATTCACTTAGTTTTTATAGTTTGTTCAGAGTTTATGCTCACACTAACAGTGCGGCCATTCATCAGTCGACAGGGCTTGCAGGACGTGGCCACTTGCAGCGAGCATCACTCCCTCTCTCCTCTCTCTTCCTTGGGAGGTGCCGCTGGCCAACATACAGCGGATGTACATTAGACATAACATTAGCAGTTGCATCAGCACCATGTGATCAGGAAGGCGCTTGCTATTATGTTAGTTGGCGATATTTGTTAAGACGAACAAAATAAACAAAAGACAACTTCATGATGTTTAACAAAGAGTCTGTTCCTATCTATCCTGATCTACCTTTGGGTACACCATCTTCCAATGAGGAGCCAGAGAACGATCATCTGCTTCAGAATAATGGAGTAGAGGACTGATGCAGTGTGAGGCTATTAATTTGATCATCATGAAGGAGGTGGTTTTACATTTGTTCTTAATCTGTTCTCAAAAAATGGTCCTCTCATTCTAGGCCTGTCGAGGCTCTTCAAATACAAGACGACCTGGTGGTGCAGCAGCCAGTGGATGTTCTGCTGGTCAGCAGTGATGGTGAAATAGAGGATAATGAATCCGTCCAGCTCTCACTGTAAGCATATTGGTTTTATTATCATGAGTGAAGGAAATGGTCTCACAAAGTGAGTGCGTTTATTATTCATTGCATCCATTTATGCCATTTCAGAAGTGAGTTTAGCAGGCCAGTATCTGGACTACTGCCAGACGACCTCAGTGTGGGGACGAAGGTCTCCTCAAAGATGGATGGCAGGGTACAGGTCTCACTGCTGACAATATATACATAAAAAAAAATAAATAAGTACATAAATAAATAAGTAAAGATAATACGTTTTTGTTAATGCTGTTCTGTTTCTCAGTATAGAGTACTATTAACGTGTTTTATCGTTCTGATATCTAAAAACATCAAAAAACATTCATAAAGCACATTTGTGATTATATCATTTCGTTTCCATATATTGGCTAATTTCCATGTGTTTTGGCGTTTTGGAACTTAAATGAAAAACACTTAAAACACATGTTTTTGGAAATGATGTTCTATTTCTCAATATAGAATGATATTCATGTGTTTTAGCGTTTCAATACCTAAGAATCTCAAAAATATTCACAAGACGTTTGTGGTAAGAGCTTTTAGTTTCTTCATATTGGCCACTTTGCATGTGTTTTGGCGTTTTGATATCTACTAAATTGAAAACACTTGAAACACACGTTTTGAATGTTGTTTTGTTCCTCCAAAAAGGGTGTTTTGCATGCATTTAAGAGTTTTGATGGGTAATGAGCTCAAAAACTCTCACATGATACGATTTTGATTATGTTTAGTTTTTCCCATATAAGGTGTTTTCCATGTTTTTTTAGCGTTTATGTGCCTAATATGCAAAACAAATAAATAAAATAAAAAAAATACGGAAATTACACATTTCAGTTTGTCATTTCGTTCCCCGTTATAGTATGCTTTGCATGGATTTTGGCATTTTGGTACCTAACAACCTCAAAAACACTGGAAATAGATGTTTTGATAATGTTGTCCTTTTCTTCATGAAAGGTTTTATTGCACGAGTTTTACCGTTTTGGAACGAAAAAAGCTGAAAAAACACTCAAAAGCCACGTTTTTGGTAATGTTTTCTTTTCCCAAATAACATGCTTTGCATAAACTAGCATTTTGATACTTAACAAGTTCAGGTTTTTTTGTTTTCCCATGAAGGGTGTTTTCCATGCTTTTTAGCGTTTTGGTATCTAATACGCTCAAAACTACCCAAATGCTGTTTCTGGTAATCTCGTCTTGTTTCCCAAGATAGGGATGTCTGCATGGACTTTGGCGTTTTGTTACCAAAGAGGCTCAAAAACGCTGATAATACATGATTTTGGTAATATAGTTGTTTCTTCATTTAGGATTCTTTGTATGCATTTTGTTGTTTTCTTACCTAACATGGTGAAACACTCATAAAACACGTTTTTTGTAATGATGTTCTTTTTCTCAATATAGAGTGATATTCATGTGTTATAGAGTTTGAATAAGAGTACCTTAGAATCTCAGTAACATCCATAAGACAAGTTTGTGGTAATAGCGTTTAGTGTCCCCATATTGGCTACTACCTAGTAAACTTAAAAAAAGAAAAAAATAATTGTTAATGTTCTTTTTTTCCTGAAAGGGGTTTTTGCAATCATTTTATAGTTGGTACGTAATAATCTCAAGAACATTTAAAAGACACGATTTTGATAACGCTTAGTTTTCCCGTATAGGGTGTTTTCCATGCCTTTTAACGTTTTGGTGCTCAATATGCTCAAAACACGCAAATAACAGTTTTCTGGTAATGTTTCGTTACTCATATAGGGTGCTTTGCGTACTTTTTAGCGTTTTGGTACCAAAGAAGCTCAAAAACACTCGAAAATATACGTTTTTGATAAAGTTGTTCTGTTTCTCCATATAGGGTGTTTTGCACACCTTTTAGCGTTTTAGTACGAAAGAAGCTGAAAAACACTTATAAGCCACGTTTTTGGTAATGCCGTTTTCTTTTCCCTTATTGTGTTATGCTTTTCGTACCAAACAAGTTCAAAAACAGTCATATTACAGGATTTTGGTAATGTTCTGCTTTTTCATATAGGGTTCTTTGCATACCTATTGGCGTTTTGGTACCAAACGTGGTGAAAAAAAAAAAAAGTACATGTTTTTGTTAATGCTATTATGTTTCTTAATATACGATAATAATTAGGGATACCTAAGAGATAAACACACCCAAAACGCGAAAATAGTGTGAAAATACCAGCAAAAAGTATATTCTTTGACATTTCATTTAATAACTGTCGCATTTACTGTACCATGCAGCAAGCTTTACTAGTCACATTGACCAACACCACGCATCATTTTGACGCGGAATGGCTTAACCAGGCTACGGCATATTACTATATGCCTGTTCTTTAAATGTGACAACCATTAAACAAGAATAACCAGTGTGTCTGTCTCTTTCTTTTAATCAGAAAAAAAAAAGAATCTGCTCTATACGATTACTTTTATTCAGCTGACAGTATCACAAGGCCTGAAAGATCAGCAATTAACTTCTAAATAGCATAAAGTTCAAGGAGTGAGTGGTTAAGGATGTTGTGGTCTCTGTGAGGGGCACATTGCCAATGAACTGTTCAACACTTTTTTCCTTGGCAACTCCACTGGTCTTTTCTTCAGTGGTCAAGTGGGCGGAGCTCCGAGGAGCTAAAATTCTAAGCCCTTTTGAAAACTGAAGAAGACGCCTTATCTGACCTAACCCCACCCATAGGCCTAAGAATTTGTTAACAGCTTTGATTAAATGAAAATTTGGTAATTTTCTAATTCTTTCCCTACTTTATTGGTGGTATATTCTTTTCCATTCTTTTGCATATACTCTTAGATACAACTAAAACGTAAATATGAGATGGGGAAGAAGAGATCCAGGAGGGCGAAGCCTCCCTGGTTAGGTTTGGCTAGGTAATGTTAGGTTGCTAATGAGAGGTTAGATCAATGTCCTGGGGGGAGGGGGGGAATCCAGCCAAGGTGGAGGAGAGAAGGAAGTTAGCTGCTGGGTATTTATTTGTTTACTGCCAGGTTTTTTATATTTTCCGCGAAAATACTTTCGGCATTTATCGGTTACCTTTTACACGTACCCAGTTCATGATTTAACATTAAATATATTGTCAATGCACTACGTTTTGTTGTTTTTATTATATATATATATATATATATATATATATATATATATATATATATATATATATATATATATATATATATATATATATATATATATATATAAAAGGGGAGTGAAGAAAAGAAAGCTAGCTAAGGGAAAGTGAGTGGTAAGAGAAGGGGTGAAAAAAAAGTATGAGAATGATAGGTTGTGAGCTCGACCACATTGCTTTTTTTTTTTATATTATTTTTTTAATTTATTCATTTATTTTTATTTATTTATTTATTTTATTTATTTATTTATTTTTTACAGGCACATACTCGCTCACAGACATACACTCACTCACTCATGCAAATAAAACACCACAAATGCAATCGGCAGGACTGCAGCTTTCCTTAAAATTCTGACTTTTGGAGAAAGTTGACCTGTCTCACTGTGTGCGAGAGAGACTGTGCCAAGTGCTTTTATCCTATATGTGCTATAGCGAAGTGAAACAGCCTTCTCCAAAAGAAACACATCCAAGTCCCTAGCATGTATGACTGCCATTGCTGTGGGTTCAAATTGCACTGTTTACAATAATTACATGTATGTCAATTAGGAGAGAAATTCTTAACGTTTAGTTATTCTTGAGTGTCCATTTATTCTGTATCTATTACTGAAGATTAGTGTTTTGCTAATTTAGTTGTACTTGCAGTTTAGTTATTATTAGTAGGTAAATGGAGTAGTTAGGTTAGTTTGGTTAGTCTTGTGGATAGAAAAAGGGATCTGGCTGTGGACCGGTGTCATAATGTCCTCCTCCTGGTCTGGCAATCTTCTGAAAAAAAAAAAAAAAAAATTACTGCTGTCTGGTAATTATGGCCTGTGATGTATCTAGGTGTATGATGTTGCTTGTTTTCGGAAGCCATTTGTGCTCGCGATTACGAATTTCAATTAAATTATTGTAGTGTTCTGGCTGTAACTCTTACTGCTTCCCATATCTATTTTGCTCTTATGTTCATTGTTATATTCAATGAAGTAATATTGTATTTTGCGTGTAACTCTTCCACACTGGCCTCGTCCTCTTCATTACTATTAATAGATTTAAGTGCGTTGTTTATAACTGTTTGCATATTTAATTTTTGTGTGTATGATATTGAACACATCGGAACTGGTGGGTATTCCATTATAGGTATTAAGAGAGTTTTTACAAGAGTAGCTTTAACTTCTGATGATAGGTTACTGAACCTTTTAAGTTTAGTTAGAACTGCATTACCTTTGTTTTTAACGCATTTTACCACCAACCTTTTTTAACTTGTATACAGTGGAGTTAGCAGCTAGAATGTGAAGAATGAATGCGGGAGTGAGTATGGGAAATGATAAGATACATGTGTTTTTTTTTTTTAATGCAGATGATGTAGTGGTCATGAGTGAATCAGCAAATGAGCTTCAAAGTTTGTTTGATGTTGTAGATGGGTATGGAAGGGACCTTTGGTGTGAGATTTTGCAGTGAGGAAAGCAAGGTAATGATTGTGAACAGATCAGAGAATGAGAGAAATTCAGTGTGGAGACTGGGAGGGAATGAGTTGCAACAGACAGATGAATACAAGTGTACTGATATGTACATATAGTAATCGCCAACCAGCGAAAATCCTTGTTATATGAGAACAATCACAAACTACTCTATCCACTCGTCCAGTCAATGAAGCAGTATCATGAAGCCAACACAGCGAGGTGGTACCAAGGATACTTGCTTGACTGATGTACAATTTTTCATAGGGAAGAAGCTAAGAAAGCTAATGTTGTATAATACATGTTAGAGTATTGTATTATAATCTGTGGTGTGAATGGGGGAAGAATGAATGAACAGTGGTTAGAGTGTACTGTGTATTTGTTAAGGGGTTCATTTGACTCGGAGAGAAGACTCATAGTTGAGCGAGTGAGGAAATGAAATCACTCTACCAAGAGCAATTGAGCTATCAACACCACCACACCTTGCTGACCTGCATTTACACCAGTGGGTTATCATGGATCTTATTCCTCAGGACAAGGTATCCAGTGAAAGTGACACTTGTGGTGGAGGTGAAAGGAATGTATTAGGTTATGTGCAGAGGTATTATAAGGATTATTCTGTGATTATCATGGTCCATGGTGTGCAACGTAGTGATGGCCATCCCGATGTAGAGGGAGCCAAGGTGTGGCACGCAGAGATGGCCTCACACTCACAAACCACTTGAGTGTCCAACTTGCTTGAGCTGTTCCCCCCTCCACAACAGCCGTACCGTTGGGACGACGTGGAGAAACAAGATGAGCCAGTGCCCCCTCAAAATGAATGAGCGACACGTTTGTACCATGTGGATGGTGGACTCAGTATGGTTCCAGCTGCCACAAAGCGCTTTGCTGTGTGTAGCTGGGATAAATGGAAGCAGGGATACATGTTAGTGGTGGTGTGAAGCACGATAGCCCCATTTCTGGATGGGATGAATGAATGAGGGGAGTATAAGTGATCAACAGGTGAATGTTGGTGGTGGTGCAGATTGTTACTGGGAGTGAGTGTGGTGTGGCAGGGGTAATTAAGGAGTAGGTTATTATTCTGGTATGATAATCAATCATTTATAATGCCATTACGTTAAATTATATTCTGATAATCTTTACCCCATTCCACCTATAGAACCTGTTAAGCTAAAAGCAGTCATAGTAGACAAATAATAATAGTTTATAGTTTGTTATTGGTGGCAGTGTTTTTAGCAGTGTACTGATTGACTTTAAGCTTCATAAAGGGATAATAATTTGCCTCAAGCAATACTGGTCAGTACACAAGTACCTGGGGATGTGGATGAGTCTGAATGGCTGTGTGAAGGTGCAGAATGAAAAGATAAGCATAGTGAACTAGGAAGTACAGCAAGGATGAGAGCAAGTAAGTATGACGTGCTACGAGAAGTTTGGAAGAGCGTGGCTGTTCCAAGCTTCATGTATGGTATGGATGTAATTGCATGAAATGAGAATGAACCAGTAGTCTGAAGTAGGACAGAATAAAGTAGTAAGAATGGCACTGAACGCACCAAGGTATGCAGTGGTAGAGGCTTTAAGGGGAAATGTGGAGTAGAGTACTTTTAGAGACAGCTAAAGGCAACCCTGAGGTAAACAGCTAGATTATAGCAAGTGGGTGATGCAACACTAATGAGAAAGGCATTTCTGTAGAATGTTAGAAGTAGCAAGTGGAGGAAGAAGTGTGTTAAGATGGTAGTAAAGAGTGGCTTGGAAACTAGTAGAGTTTTTCAGCAGTTTGAGGGGAGGCATGTTGAAAGTGACTGGAGTATGATTGTTAGAAATGGAGAGAGTTTAGAATGGGATGTAGGGAAGTGGAAAAATGAAATAGACAGAGTAGTGGAATGTGGGGAACTGAGTGAACTGAAGAATAAGATGAAACAAAAGAGTACTTTAGAGTGGTATAAAGAGAAAGAACCCCCAATGTATGAAAAGTGGTACAAGGGATGCCTGGGTGGTGATCTCTTTCAAGTGGGGGCATAGTGTATGGATGTGAATGCCAGGAGGTGTAGATGGTCTAAGTCCCACAGAAAAATGTGCCAGATGTGTGACAAGGGAGAGGATGAGACAGTAGAGCATATAACGTTGGAGTGTGTGAAGTATACCAGAGATGGGGATGAGATGATGCAAGTGGTGCTGAGGGAATTGGGGGATGTCAGAGTGGAGAAGGCAGGAAAGGAATTGATGGTGTTGCTGCTGGGACTGTGTGGGAAGGCAAATGAAAAGATGATTGAGGTTGTGAAGGAATTCCTGGAGTAAATGTGGTATGCTAGATATAGGAGTTAGGTGAAATATGAAGTCTGTTTTCTGTTTGTTGTTTTTCTTTTTTCCCTATATGAGTTGCCGATAGGAAGGCCTGGCTCAGGAGTAATCATCACAATGACTGACTGCCTGTCAGTCATTGTGAATTTCGTTTAAATGTGATAGGTATCCTTTTAGATATGACATTTCCCTTAAACTATGATGTTATATTTTTATTCTTTAATTACGATTTTTTTTCCACACCACCATCGAGGTAAAAGTGAAGACACGGTGGCTTTCGATGTTCGGGCAACAACTCTTGAGGTCAAGTAAGGATCCCCTCTTAGCCTTTTCCTCCAAAAAATACTTACTTACTGAGTAAATAAGCTCTTTTCTCGGCTGTTGTGACAAGAGCAAGTGGGAGAGGTAGCTTCCATCCTGGCTGACAGTGCGAGAGGAAGTGACCATGGATTAACACGTGTGTGATCTCACTCGGTCACTCATAGAGAAGTGACAACGCCTGAATGAAATATCACACCAAGTATTGTCGTATTTGCAAAAAAAAAAAAAAAAAACAATGCAACTGTCATTAAAAAAACACATATTACACTGACTTGCCTTTTCTAGAGCTTCACTGTCTATATATACTACAACACCATTTAATTTCAAGATAGGAAGTACCTGACGAGGTGTTTCTTGGTATAAGTGTGGCAGCACCACAGGCCGGGGAATTCCCGGAAAGGACAATGCCTAAATGCTTAATTCAAAATGGTCAGACCATAACTCTTATACTTCAAAGTCCTCTTTCCCTTGCAAAGATTTCACCCCTTCTAAATTTTCTTTCAATATAGTATATCAATTATCAATACACTTGTCCAACATTTAAGTGTTGTATTTAACATAATCATTTTTTTAACTGGTCATCTCAAAATTTTGGAGAAAGCAAGCTTCCCAAGTCAATCACTTAAATCACTATACACCAAACATATGAAGCCTAACCTTTATATATATATATATATATATATATATATATATATATATATATATATATATATATATATATATATATATATATATATATATATATATATATATATATATATATATATATATATATATATATATATATATATATATATATATATATATATATATATATATATATATATATATATATATATATATATATATATATATATATATATATATATATATATATATATATATATATATATATATATATATATATATATATATATATATATATATATATATATATATATAAGCAGAATTATATATGGTGAATTACTTAAATCATTATATATCAAATATATGAAGCCTAGCCTTAATAACAAAAATACTTCAGTTAAACTATTAAACCAATACAGTTTCACTCTCGACTTTTTTTTTTATTTAGTAACTTCTGCTATCACTCGCAACAGCCACTCATTGACTCCTCAGACACACCAGGTGACAACCAACCAATCTCATTTTCTATATTTCATGTTTTTCGATATTTTTTTTTTTTTTTAGATTTATGGTTTTGATTGCTATTTTTAACTTCATGAAGTTTACCAATATATATATATATATATATATATATATATATATATATATATATATATATATATATATATATATATATATATATATATATATATATATATATATATATACACACACGCACTATACCATGCTGGCTGTAACGGTCTCCAATGAATCACCTGGGAAGGCGCACACTTTTTTTCAGTTACTCATGCTCCATATAGATGATCATTTCTTTTCCTGGGTTACTTGTCATTTTTGTTCAGTGTTGTGGTTGAATTGAACAAAACAGATGCTATGTGCATGTATTGAAAAAGAATCTTTCCTCTTCTCACACAAAGGTGTACAACGCACAAAAGAATGCATCATGCACTATGTTATTTACAGTGTCCATGGTACACAAAATTCAACACCACCTTCCTTCTCTCAATATAAAAGAAAAAGAAAAGAAAAACACAAAAAAATAAAAACACACAATGCAAAACAATACAGCATGTAGTCCACTAGTCTATTAGCATATTTATTTTCTGAAGTTACTTACATTTGTAGCGTAGCTGTTGCGCAGAGAACTATTCGCATGTAGAATCCTTCCTTACAAGGAAGGACTCTTCATGTACTGTTTGATGTCCCTGCTTCTATTGCAAGCGTTGAGTGTTTGTAGGATATCACCATACATCTTATATGTTGTATGTATTGTCAGCAGTGAGACCTGTACCCTGCCATCCATCTTTGAGGAGACCTTCGTCCTCACACTGAGGTCGTCTGGCAGTAGTCCAGATACTGGCCTGCTAAACTCACTTCTGAAATGGCATAAATGGATGCAATGAATAATAAACGCACTCACTTTGTGAGACCATTTCCTTCACTCATGATAATAAAACCAATATGCTTACAGTGAGAGCTGGACGGATTCATTATCCTCTATTTCACCATCACTGCTGACCAGCAGAACATCCACTGGCTGCTGCACCACCAGGTCTTCTTGTATTTGAAGAGCCTCGACAGGCCTAGAATGAGAGGCCCATGGTTTGAGAACAGATTAAGAACAAATGTAAGACTACCTCCTTCATGATGATCAAATTAATAGCCTCACACTGCATCACTGTCCTCTACTCCATTATTCTGCAGATGATCGTTCTCTGGCTTCTCATTGGAATATGGCTGCACAGTTTCCTTATCCGATTCTAAAGGAGACTTAAAACAAGTAGGAAAGATGACAATAGTTTGAGAATAGGTAAAGAACAAAATATAAGACCATTTCTTCTTTCATCTTCATTATCATAATAATAATAATAATAATAATAATAATAATAATAACACCAAAAAACTTACAGGGAGAGATGAACTGAATTACCATCCTTAAATTAATTATTCAGGCCCAGTCCTCTGGGGCCTGTGCAGTCTCACGGATGTGTTAGTCAGCCCCTCAATGACTTGCATCCCTGGCCTGATCTTAGGGGAATACTTGTAGTACTGCCTTGCGGTATGTATGTAGTGGGAGCACTGTTCCACTACTTGAAGATGCCATGCTGGGTCTTGTTTTTTTTTTTTTTTTTTTTTTTTTCCCAGAGTGCAGTAATTTGTGAGTATCTCAGAATCCATGAGGTTATCTTTTCACTCACTCCTGCTGTCGCTGCAATCTGTCGTACTGCTTTCCCCAAACCAGAGGTCATCTTTCCGCAGCATCCACTTGTCTGAGCACTACTGCTACTGGGAAAGATGTAGCAATCTGGAGATGAGCAGCTTATGGCCAGTGACCTGTAGAAAGCCAAGGCTTTCCCATGATGTGGGGCGAGGAACAGAGAAGGCCCCTTTTCTGCCGTCTTGTGTCTTGTATCGTAAGATTCTCACAACAAACTTGTTGATAGCTTTGCTTCCATCATTGAATTGCGGTTGCCATTCCGCAAATTCAGAGAGGCAGAATTTGGAGAATTCCATCATCTGCCAGAGGGAACAAACCAGAAAAAAAAAAAAAAAAAAACTGATATCAGTGTGTCCCTTCGAGGCACAAACTGGCAGGACAAAGGTTCTCGTCATTTAGGCAATCTCTTGTGCTCGCCAGTTGGGTCTGCACATATTCTCGTGTCAGTAGCTTTTGGATGATGCCCAGGGAGATGTTATCTCTTTCCTTCCTTGCTTTGCTCAAGAATGCTTCCCTTTTCTTGTTCTTAATAAACCAGACTGAGAAAGAAAAGGGAAGTGTTAAATAAGGTAAATGGTATGCCATGGCACAAGGTGTGTCAGGAAAGTTCTAGGACTGGTGTCACAAAAGATTATTTTGAATCCAAACTACAAACTACAAGTTTTCCCCTTCGAAGTAATCCCCCCTGGAGTCTAGTGCACTTTCCCATCCTTCTCTGCCATGCTTGCATGCACTCCTGGAAGAATCATCCGGGATCCTCCACAGCTCCGTCGTCACAGCCTTTTTGATGTCCACGTCTTCAAAACGGGTCCCCTTTATGACCGCCTTGAGCTTGGGGTAGAGAAAAAAAATCATACGGAGCCTGGTCAGGTGAGTAGGGAGGTTGCTCCAGCACGGCGATGTTCTCGGCCAAGAACTGTCGGATGCTGAGGGCATTGTGAGCAGGCGCGTTGTCATGGTGAAGCAGCCACGAGTTTTCCTGCCACAACTCTTGCCTCTTCTCGCACACTGAACGAAGCAAATGCCGCAGTATCTCTCTGTAGACATGCTGGTTGATTGTCTGGCCCTATGGCAAGAACTCGCAGTGGACAATACCCCACAAATCGAAGAATACAATCAACATGACTTTAGACTTTGATTGTCTTGCTTTCTTAGGCCTTGGCGACATCGGACTCTTTCACTGTCGCTCTGGCGTTTGGTCTTTGGGTCGTACTCAAAGATCCATGACTTATCACCGGTGATGACTCTCCCTAGCAAGTCTGGTTCGGTTTCGAGACGCTTGAGGATGTCCTGACACACTTGCATGCGTCAATCCTTCTGGTCATCGTTCACCAGTTTTGGCACTGTCTTTGCGCAGACTTTCCGCATGTCTAAATCTTCAGTGATAATCTTCCAGACGTTGTCCCGATTCATGCCCAGATCATTTGCGATCAGTCGAACAGTCAGCCGACGATCGCTACGCACCATCTGTTTGACGCGCTCAACGTTGGTCTCAGTCCTGGTCGTTGAAGGCCTTCTGCTCCTGGGGTCGTCTTCCACGTTCTCACGTTCCTCTTTAAACCTCTTGCACCACTCAAAAACACGTGAGCGTGACATCGTCTCATCTACGTACCCTTCCTGCAGCAATCCCAGTGCTTCTGAAGCAGTTTTCCCCAACCGAACCAGAAACTTCAAGTTTGTTCGTTGCTCTGTCCTCATTGCTTGATGATCTGAAACAGAGGTTATGCATGTGGAAAAAAGTTCAATGGCTGCAGAGAGCTGAGATCACAGTTATATATTCTAGGGGGATTACTTTAAAAGGGAAAACTTGTAGTTTGTAGTTTCGATTTGAAATAAATCTTTTATGACACCAGTCTTGGAACTTTTCTGGCACACCTTGTATGCTCGTTAAAGATCAGACAGATACTTACCCTGAAGCTCCTGCAGATTTCTTGCTGCCATATCGTAGTGCTGGGGAGAGATTTTAAGGTTCCCTTTTTCCTGCTTCAGGCATTCCAGTACTATTTTGCAGGTGCAGGTTATTTTCCTCGCGTACGAGTCGCTGAAAATGTCCTTTTTAACGATCAGGTACCCGGGAGGATCTTCATTTGTAGCATATTCATATTTGTGACATGAGAGTGCCTGTTAGGAGGGACACAGATCTATTGGTTAGGCCATATTGCAGCACTTCTGCAATCATTTTCACATTCTTTAGGATGGTGACATTGGCCAGGGCCGTATACCTTTCCAGGTACTCCTTATAATTTTTAAGAAATAATTTGATGGAGTCCTCTGTGCTGTTCATCCCCAGCCATAGGATGGATAGGCGGCTGGTCGCCGGTAGCACCGTAACAGATGTTACGGGAGGTGGGGATCTATTTGATAGAATTTCGGGCAAGGTGGGGCTAGAAGAGGCCGGCAAAGATCCTGCACCTTGTTGATGTAACTATCATTATCTCCTAGGCACCATAGTTTATAACACCATTTGATTGGCTTCATTGGGTTGTATTGTTTCAGGCAGCTTCTGCCTTTGAAGTGCATGTAACATTGACTCATCTACACTGAAGTGGGTGCTCTTTCGTCTCTAAATCTTTCATTCAGAGCTTCAACAAGTGGCCTCACTTTATATATCTTGTCTCTCCTGTCTAATTTAGCATTGTCATTCTCGTGTAAATTACTGAGAACGTACTGAAATCTGTCGCAAGTCATCGCCCTTCGAATAGCACAGACACCTGTATCATCTCCATTCATCCAGTTATGGCGTAGTGATGGTAGACGATGGTAGCCCATCATAACGTTAATTCCAAAAAAGACTTGCATTTCATCTTTCAAAATATTTCCAACTTTTCCTTTCTGAGTGCAGTACGAGTTTGTTTCAAATACTAGTGTCAACCACTTCAGCATAAAAAAAAAAAACATGAGAAAGGCATCACCTGAGTCTGTGGTTGTGTTTGTATCTTCAATTTGATCTGGTCGAAACACTCTCTCTTCCACTGATTGCGCTTTCTTTACCTGCGACGTTCTTTGTTCTTGTTATTTACTTCCGGGGTTGGGTTAAGTTCACGACATGTAAACACATCAAGTGCCAGATGATCGATGATTCACGATTATCGGTGGGAACTGAGACTCTCGAGAGGTGATCTCTCGCTTACAGTAATAACCTGTATTACTATGGCGACGATTGCAAGGCGGGATCCAGCGATCCTGTCAGAGCGATGAGGGTTAAGGGGATAAGTGAGTCATTACTGGCTGTACACCCTGGTCTACTTGTATAGAATAGGAGTCTCGACAGTAGTCTACCAGAGAGGGTAGTTGTGTTTCGGCAGTAGACACCTGCCGAAACGATAATTACTCCCAGTGAGGTCTAAAGCACTGTTCAGGGGGTGCTGTAAACTTATCATTAAACCCAGCTGTGACCTCACTGAACGTTTCCCTTTGTGTCTTACAACACAAGGGGGCAGTCACAGCCTGCCCTCTAAAGACAACTCTCTTCCTCCACACAAAACTACAAGCACCTAATAACACACACACCCTTCACTCAAAAACTTCAAAATTATCATGGCGACTCCTACACCAGCCTCGGAGTCCCCATCTGGGGAGGGGACCATAAATATCCCCGTCGGACTGCCTTGCTGTCGACGACCTTAAGTGTCTTGACACCCCCCTCAACTTTTTCTTCATTAACTTCTGCAACATTCGCGATCTAAGATCTAATCTTCAATCTGTAGAACACCACCTCTCCTCTTCTAAACCTCATCTTCTTTTCCTCACTGAAACTCAGGTGTCTGAGGCAACTGACAGTAGCCCCTTTTCTGTTCCCTCCTACTTTCTCTATCCTCATTTTCGATCCAAAGCTGGATGATGCGTTTATGTGCGCAATGATTTAACCTGCTCTCGTGCCCACGCTCTTGAATCTTCTGAGTTTTCCACCATCTGGCTACGACTAAAGAGTCACTCTCAAACTAAATTTATCAGTGCTGTATACCTCTCACCTAACTCCTCTGACTATAAGAAATTCTTTGACTACTTAACTTCCAAAGTGGAGCACATTCTGACCCTATTCCCTTTTGCAGAGATCTCCATTCTTGGAGACTTCAATGTTCACCACCAGCTTTGGCTTTTCTCTTCCTTCACTGACCATCCTGGTGAACTAGCCCTCAACTTTGCTATCCTCTACGACCTAGAGCAATTGGTGCAACACCCTACTCGTATTCCTGACCGTCTTGGAGATACGCCTTTTCCTGACCTCTAATCCTTCTGCTTATGCTGTCACCCTTTCTTCTCCGTTGGGCTCCTCCGATCATAATCTCATATCTGTATCTTGTCCTATCGCTCCAATCCCTCCTCAGGATTCCCCTAAGCGAAGGTGCCTCTGGCGTTTTGCCTCTGCTAGTTGGGGGGACCTCAGGAGGTATTTTGCTGATTTTCCTTGGAATGACCACTGCTTCCGTGTCAGAGACCCGTCTTTGTGTGCTGAGCACATAACAGAGGTGATAGTGTCTGACATGGAGGCGTACATTCCTCACTTTTTCTCGACCTAAACCTTCCAAACCTTGATTTAACACAGCTTGTTCTCGTGCTGTACATGATAGAGAGGTGGCCCACAAAAGGTACTTAAGCCTTCCATCACCAGAATCTCATGCACTTTATATTTCTGCCCGGAACCATGCTAAGTCTGTTTTCCAACTAGCCAAAAACTTCTTCATTAACAGAAAGTGTCAAAACCTTTCAAGATCTAACTCCCCTCGTGATTTCTGGCATCTAGCCAAAAATATCTCCAATAACTTTGCTTCTTCTTCCTTCCCTCCTTTATTTCAACCAGATTGCACCACTGCTATCACATCTATCTCTAAAGCTGAACTCTTTGCTCAAACCTTTGCTAAAGCTCTATCTTGGACGATTACGGGCTTGTTCCTCCCTCTCCTCCACCCTCTGACTACTTCATGCCACGTATTAAAATTCTTCGCAATGATGTTTTCCATGCCCTTGCTGGCCTAAACCCTCGGAAGGCTTATGGACCTGATGGGGTCCCTCCTATTGTTCTCCGAAACTGTGCCTCCTTGCTTGCACCTTGCCTGGTCAAACTTTTCAGCTCTGTCTGTCAACATCTACCTTTCCTTCTTGCTGGAAGTTTGCCTACATTCAGCCTGTTCCTAAAAAGGGTGACCGTTCTAATCCCTCAAACTACCGTCCTATTGCTTTAATCTCCTGCCTATCTAAAAATTTTGAATCTATCCTCAACAGGAAGATTCTTAAACATCTATCACTTCACAACCTTCTACCTGATCGCCAGTATGGGTTCCGTCAAGGCCGCTCTACTGGTGATCTTCTGGCTTTCCTTACTTAGTTTTGGTCATCCTCTTTTAGAGATTTTGGTGAAACTTTTGCTGTTGCCTTGGACATATCAAAAGCTTTTGATAGAGTCTGGTATAAAGCTTTGATTTCCAAACTACCCTCCTACGGCTTCTATCCTTCTCTCTGTAACTTCATCTCAAGTTTCCTTTCTGACCGTTCTATTGCTGCTGTGGTTGTGGTAGACGGTCACTGTTCTTCTCCTAAATCTATTAACAGTGGTGTTCCTCAGGGTTCTGTCCTGTCACCCACTCTCTTCTTATTATTCATTAATGATCTTCTAAACCAAACTTCTTGTCCTATCCACTCCTACGCTGATGATACCACCCTGCACTTTTCCACATCTTTTCATAGACGTCCAACCCTTCAGGAGGTAAATATTTCACGCAGGGAAGCCGCAGAACGCCCGACTTCTGATCTTTCTAAAATTTCTGATTGGGGCAGAGCAAACTTGGTATTGTTCAGTGCCTCAAAAACTCAATTCCTCCATCTGTCAGCTCGACATAACCTTCCAGACAACTAACCCCTCTTCTTCAATGACACTCAACTGTCCCCCTCTTCTACACTGCACATCCTCGGTCTGTCCTATACTTATAATCTGAACTGGAAATTTCACATCTCATCTCTAGCTAAAACAGCTTCTATGAAGTTAGGTGTTCTGAGACGTCTTCGCCAGTTGTTTCTCACCCCCCCCCCCAGCTGCTAACTCTGTACAAGGGCCTTATCCATCCATGTATGGAGTATGTTTCACATGTCTGGAGGGTTTCCACTCATATTACTCTTCTAGACAGGGTGGAATCAAAAGCTTTTCGTCTCATCAACTCCTCTCCTTTAACTGACTGTCTTCAGCCTCTCTCTCACCGCAGCAATGTTGTATCTCTAGCTGTCTTCTACCGCTATTTTCACGCTAACTGCTCTTCTGATCTTGCTAACTGCATGCCTCCCCTCCTCCCGCGGCCTCGCTGCACAAGATTTTCTTCTTTCTCTTACCCCTGTTCTGTCCACCTCTCTAACGCAAGAGTTAACCAGTATTCTCAATCATTCATCCCTTTCTCTGGTAAACTCTGGAACTCCACCTGTATTTCCACCTTCCTATGACTTGAATTCTTTCAAGAGGGAGGTTTCAAGACACTTATCCATCAATTTTTGACTACTGCTTTGACACTTTTATGGGACTGGCATTTCAGTGGGCATTTTTTTTTTTATTGGATTTTTGTTGCCCTTGGCCAGTGTCCCTCCTAAATAAAAAAAATGAAAATAAATAAAAATAAATAAATAATACTCCATACCCAGGGAAGTGACTCCTCGGCTGCGTGTGTGTGCAGTGATCCTGCTTTCCTCATTGATACAAATCACTGAGTTTCTATTTTTTTTCCTTCTTCCCACAACTATGAGAGATGCCTCCATCTGGGAGGTGAGGAGGCTGATGTGGCATTCAGCAAGGAGCTCTTCCAGCGGTGGTAGTGCACCAGACCAACGTAGCCATCGGACAGGGCCTTGAGGCGCTTGTCTGTCCAGGTTCCAGTTCCCTGTGCCGGAGGCTGCCTCTGGTTCTGGATGTCCTCTATCATCTGTGCATTGGCAAGTGTTACTCTTTCATATTATATTTGTCATGTAATCTCTTTACACCAGCAACTTACAAGTCATTAGTTGTGTTTGTATGTCTTAAGGCCTGACATGTACTAACCTGCAACAGTTCATCAGCATCTCTGTCCGTTGCTTCTGCGAGATCTTGTAATGAAATGTCAAGAAACATTAATGTCTTTAGCTTCATACCATAAAGAATGGACTTGAATTTTTTTCTGTCATTCTAGACAGACTCGGAACATTTCTGGTGATGACGTCCGTCACCAGTAAACCAGGGATCAATGTGAAAGGAATGCAATTAACTTCTTTCTTTCCTTAAATACGCAACACTTCAATGGTCATAATGAATTGAAATGCTGTTGCATGCATCTGAAGACAAGGAAGCAACACGTATATTATGAACTTGGTGAGAAATCAGTTCAAGGAAGGAAAACAGCTTAACTTTTTTTATGTGAAGGTCACTGGCCAAGGGCAACGAAAAAAAGAAAAAAAGAAATCACTGAGGTGTCGGTTCCAAAAAAAAAAAAAAGTCAAAAGGATATTACAAAATTGGAGGATAGCTATCTTGAAACCTTCCCCTCAACAATATTCAAGTCGCTGGAAGGGGAAAATATAGAAGCAGGTAGGGAGTTCCAGAGTCTACCAGAAAAAGGAACAAATGGTTGAGGAAAGGAAGGAGAAAAACTGGCAGAGACAGGTCAGAATGCCTAACTTTAGAGAAACTGTTTTAGGTAGAGATAAAATATGAAGGTTCCAGTTCAGATTATTAGTAAGAAGAGACCAAGGATGTTCATTGTAGAAGAGGGAGACAGTTGAGTGTCAATGAAGAGAGGATAGTTACTGGGAGGTTGTGTCAAGTTGATAAGAGGAGGGACTGAGTTATTGAAGCAGTTATTGGGGCAGTTTGCTCTGCCCCAATCAAAAATATTAGTGATCAGAAGTCAGGCATTCTGTGGCATCCTCCTGTAAGTTGTTTGGTTGCTGAAGTGTTGGATGTCTGTAAAAAGACATTAAAATCTCTAAAAGAGGATGATCAAGACTCTGTAAGGAAGGCCAGAAGATCATTATGAGAGCAGCCACCACAGAACCCATACTGCCAATCAGATATAAGACTGTAAAGTGTCAGTGTGTGTGTGTGTGTGTGTGTGTGTGTGTGTGTGTGTGTGCGCGCGCGCGGTCAGCTCTAGTCTGAGTCAGACATGCCTGGGTCTGCTCCAAGAAAACTGAATTACAGATATAGCGGGATGAGTTGATTGAAACTATATTGTCTAATGAAAGCAGTGATTCTGAAGCAGCAGCCTGATTAAAAGATCTCCCGTTAAGCACTGCCAATGAATTAGCAGACCTAAGGCAAATTATAACAAATTATGAAACAGCTGCAGACAAGAAGTTGTCGGAAATGTAACAAAAAAGTAGACAAGCAGGCTGAAATAATCATGAAGCAGCAGTCGTTCGTCAAGCAAATTGATCATAAGGAAAGGGAAACAGTGGTGCCGGGTGTCCCAGATGAGGAAGAGGCATCTGAGTTTTTTGTTAATAAGAATAATGATGCTCCTTCCTATGTCAAAATAAGGTGTTTCAGGCTACTCTCATGTCAACCTTGCTTTATGGCCGAGTCGTGGCTAGGAGACGTATCATACTCATTCCACCAAATCTCTGAAACAGCCATGGGATATCAAGTGATTGTTCATTTAATATTTCTCTTATTTGAGTAGTCTTATTGCCAGCTGACTGGATATTTACAAAACCACACTTTAAATAGTGAATAGTAAACATGAAATTCATGATCAGTAATGGAAGCCAATTTAGTCAACTCAGTAGCGAAAGTCTTGCAACACCTAGCATTGACTGAATGGCTCTTCTGTGACATCATGGACTTGATATCTACCTCAGCGCAATAAAACTTTATCACCATGATCATGGATTGCTTTACGGACTACATTCTGATGGAAACGGTAATGCTATTTCAGTATTATCCTGTATTTGTCTTAGGTGACAAATTCCATATACCCTATGCGTATGTCATTATTATTACGGGAGTTTGACCAAGGAAGGATGGCAAATGACATAAGGGTGACAGATAATTAAGTTTTCATCACTTAGTGAAGTGAGTTCACGCTGCCATCCATATTCTTCTTAAATCTTACCATATTACTGATATAGCTTACAAAGTATCGTTGTACTATTAAACAATTTTAATATGTAATTTAGGAAATAAAACAGGCACAAAAGGATAAGAACTTGAGCGATTTGCTAAAGAAATAAGTACATTCTCCATTACTCTCCTCTACAATCAAGATCAAGATTATCAGTTTGGCGTGGCTGTGGTCTGTGGTAGCGGCACGTGTTCACCACAAAATGAGCGAAATACCTGTCAGGAGGCGATCTAGAGAGGAAAGAGAAGCTTCAAATGTAAGGAGTGGTGGTGATGGCACTGGTGTGCCTGGAGCAAGTGTCAAGGTTCGTAGGTAATACAGGTTTGATATGTGTCTCACAGTCACCGGCTCACCGGCCATTACTGCCTGGCCTGGCAGTGGCAGACTGATGCTGGTTTCTGCATAGTTGCCTTCTCTGTGGCGTTTGCAACGTGTCATCGCCACTCGCTAGTAGGGAAGGCATAAACAGTGATAGACTAGAAAACACGCATGACGTGTTTCCCTCCGGCAGCGGTAGTGTGCTGGTGGTTTGCTTCACCTCCTGCACAAGGCAGCACTGAGAGTGGCGGTGCTGGCCGAAGCAGGTACACTATTGCTGAAGAATGGTGCTGTAAAGATGAGAATGCCAGGATTTGTACTTTTCTGCATTTATTTTAGTCAATATCGGTGTATTAAATTTCGTGCTGTTATTTCAGAATCACTACAAACTCACTTCTACCATTGACCGTCGCAAAGCCTCGACAAGAATTTCCTGTTTAGGAAAGTTCCCTAGAAATTTCCCGAATCACAGGGAATTTTTCAGGGCGTTTTTTCGTTTAAAAATACGACGATTGATACATTCCTAGTTAAACTTAACCTAACTAACCCTCTAACCAAGTGGTTCTTAACCCGGGGGCCATAGCTAGAATTTAGGGGTGGACATAGCAGGCTGTTACAAATTATACATTTCTAAATTATATTAGGAATCTGAATTATTAAGAAAAAAAAAAAAAGACTTGCATCACTCAGTCCTAGCAGCAAAAAAAATTCTATCAAATACAAAATAATAATGACTCAGCTTTGAGAACACCTTTGCTTTATTAGAAATTTAACAATTTCATTGTAATAATATAGTTCCTTAATTTGCATTTACCAGTAAGATTATTATAATTTTACCTCTCAGTCCACTGCCAAGTTAGGCCCACAAAATGACTTCCAACAAGGTTTTAGAAGCAAGAGATCTTGCTTAACTGAGTGATACACTCACAAATTTATACTGGAATCCTTGGGAAGAGATGAAACTATGGATGCAGTCCACCTTGACTTTGCCAAGCCATATGACGAGTAGATGCAGTCCACCTTGACTTTGCCAAGGCATGTGACAACTTACACCACCAGATCCTCCTGCAAAAACTGTCTCAACATGGAATGAAGGGCAAAATAAGATGGTAGATCCAATCCTTTCTAATAGGAAGGTATCAAGTAACATGTGCAAGGAGCAGCATCAAGAAGGATACACTATAACAAGTGGAGTCCCCCAAGGTAGTGTTATGGGACCAATCCTCTTTGTTATGATTAATGACCAACACAGACATATGAAGCTCACTCCTGTCTTTTACGGATGACATCCAAATTTTCAGCCTCACACATCACAGAGATGACATGTCAAAGTTACAAGAAGACTGAGAAAATCTGGACAGAAGTGAATAATGTGAAACTAAATGAAGAAAAATTTGAGGTCAATAAGGTCAATAAGTTTTGCAGTAACAACACTTTCAACACCTCTTAAGAAAGACCAAATGGCACAAGCAGAAAACAAAACACAAGTCAGACTTAAGATGCCTCCTTTACTGTCACACAGAAAAATAGCTGCAAAGTGCAGACAATTAATGGGGTATATACTGAGAACATTTAGCACAAGAGGCAACACAGCCATGATCACTCTGTGGAAATGAGTAACCTTACCTCACACTGACTACTGCTCCCAATTCTTGGCCCTTCACAAACAAAACACATTGACACAGAGGGAGTGCAAAAAACATTCACCTTCTGTATAAGAATATCTGAGGAACAAGACGAACAAAGAAGAAAATTAATTGCTTGGCAAGACAGAAAATGCAATTTATACCCAGTAGAAAGAAGAATAGCGAGATATTGAATTATACATACCTGGAAAGTAATTGAAAACCAAATTGTCTGACCCAGAAACATGCACCCACTTAGAAGAAGCAAGAACAGGAAGAAAGTGTGCCTAGTCTCACCTTCCTTCAAACTGCCCCTCAAGAACCAGAACCCTCCAGTGCAGCAGTGTTTCAAGGAGGAACCTGTACCTATTTGCCTGCCTCCCACCATATAAGTCCATAACCATAGGTGGGAGTTAGTGGTTATCTGATAATTATCTTTCCATAAGTCCATAACCATAGGTGGGAGTTAGCGGTTATCTGATAATTATCTTTCCTGCGTTATCGATTCTTTGTTATCGCCGATACTTTTGCTTCAAACTAGCAACAATTGATAATTTTAGTTTTTGGAATATGAGCATGTTGAAGTTTTAGACTTTCAAAATCAAACCATATTTGGGGACCAGCATCTCTCTCTCTCTCTCTCTCTCTCTCTCTCTCTCTCTCTCTCTCTCTCTCTCTCTCTCTCTCTCTCTCTCTCTTCTCCCTTGGCTGGTGACCCTACAAAAAAAGTAGTTACTGTACTTAAAGCAGTACTTTACATTAGTGAAGAGAGGATAAACATTGAGTTTTATTTTTTATTCTAAGATTTTTTTTTTTTTTTTAAGGTAAAGATAAAAAATATAGATTTGGATTTATTGATTTTATTATTTAAAATATCAATATCATTATTATTAGTATTGGAGTTTTGGATTTATCGATTTATCTGTTATCATCTCATCGGGCAATAAATTTATCACCAGTAACTGATCATCAGTTATTGCTGGTAAGGTTATTGTTAAGGTTATTGTTATCGGTATGTTGGTTATCGTGATAAATCTTTTCATTACCGTGCCCAGCTCTGTCCATACGTCAGGGAGTGAATACAGGAAACTTAGAGAGGTGGTGTGGTTTGCTGTGGTCTTACTCTGGGTAACCTTTTGAACCTCTTACAGGTGGGAGAAGACTATGGATCAGACCTTTTTAAGTCTGATGATGATGATGATGGCTGTGATTATGTCCAGCCCACAGACAGCAGCAGCAATGATGAATCAAGTGATAAGTGTGCAAGAAATCCTCCCTGTGGCTCCACAGTGCCTGCCATGACCAGGGTGCCTCAGGAAGCAACTACTTTTTCAGTGGTCCCAGTCTTGGTAAATAGTTTTTGATGATTTTTTACCACTACTAATCATTCTAAAGCATTCTATGACAAAATACATAGGAAGAATAGCCAGCATATCATCAGTGCCCAGAGGCCATGATATAACTCCAAAATTAACTACATATTTGAGTGAAGGGAACAACAGAACAGTGTCCTGAGTAATTGTTAGGTTTGACACACTCAGTATGGCACAACCCACTGGTGGGTCCTGAGTAACTGTTAGGCTTGACACACTCAGTATGGCAGGACTCACTGGTGGGTCCTGAGTAACTGTTAGGTTTGACACACTCAGTACAGCACTGGTGGGTCCTGAGTAACTTAGGCTTGACATGCTCAGTACAGCACGACCCACTGGTGGGTCCTAAGTGACTGTTAGGCTTGACATAGTCAATATGGCAGGACCCACTGTTGGGTCCTGAGTAACTGTTAGGCTTGACACAGTACAGCTGGTGGTCAGTATCACTGGTTGGTCCTGAGTAACTGTTAGGCTTGACACACTCAGTACAGCACAACCCACTGGTTGGTCCTGAGTAACTGTTAGGCTTGACACACTCAGTATGGCAGGACCCACTGGTGGGTCCTGGTATACTAGCCAGGTTTGCAATGTGACCCACCAGTGGGTTGTAGTTCAGTGATCATATACTTTTGTTACAAAGCAATGTCAATGAAATATGTAGAATACTCAAATTATTGTACAAACACCAAGTGCTTGAATTGTTAAAGAACTCATTTGTAGATGTTACCATTAAATTCATAATTACCATTAAATTCATAATTGAAATTATATTGATGTATTGGTGTCATTCTGTAGCAGCTGACGCATCTCTTTGTTAATATTCATTTTGGCACTTTATCTGCTTCTAGATAATGTTGCCCTCTTGGGGATTCCCCAGTACTTGCTGCCTTCTGCCTGGCTGTAAGTTTTCAATAGAGTCAGTTATGAGTGACAGTATGAGACTCTTGAAAACACAGTAATGAGAGTGGCTTATGAGAAAAGTACTTGTTACAGATTGTCTAAACCTTTAGTACTGGAGTAACAGTAAGCAACTTTACTGCAATTTTCACATACTATTTATTTATTTATTTTTATTTATTTGTTTATTTATTTTATTTTTATTTATTTTATTTATTTATTTATTTATTTTTTATTTATTTATTTATTTTTTCAGGCTGTGTAGTAGCCTGACATCTGGTCTGAAGCACCTAGCCTTTTCTTAGTTTTGTTGTGGTCTACAAAACTTTTTGGTTTTACAATTTGATCTCCATATCCTGATGTTTTACTAGTTGGTATTAACATGTCATTATATTCTGGGGTAGAGGACAATGTGATAACACTCCTCTTATCTTTTCAATGAAACACTTTGACCCTTTTATCATTTTGCATTTAGATTATTTCCCCTTTATTTATTTGTCCTTTTGCAACCTTATTTGAAAGTCCTGCCCAAGAAGAATGACCTGTGCCACAAAGATGTGTCTTTTGTGACAACAAGTCCTCTGAAGTATATAAATTGTCACTGTACAATGTCATACTCACATCAAGCAGAGGTGTCATCACTCTGACAGTTGTTGTGTCTATAGCACCTAAATGTTGCCATCTGTCATCTTTCCCACAGTGCTTCTCATAGTTCCATATATATCTATCAGCATTACACTGTTTGAACAATTTTCAAGTTTTTAATCAATGAGATGCTTCGCTTTATATATTTTGTGTCTGCATGTGCAAAAGCTTTAAAGAAGCACAAATGCCTAAGAAAAGTTGAAACTAGTCCCAATTCACAGCAGTGGGGTCATCACTAACATGTAATGTTTTAACCTCTTTGACATGATGACACAGTATACGCATTATTTCATCTCTGATAACATATGTGAGAGACAAGCATACTGCGTCATGGTCATTTGAGTGTGTGTGTGTGTGTGTGTGTGTGTGTGTGTGTGTGTGTGTGTGTGTGTGTGTGTGTGTGTGTGTGTTTCATGTGAAACTATTTCAGTCTTGCACCAACAGTACATCTCTGTTTCATTGTATGAATATTGTATAAATATTGTATAAATAATGATGAATATCATTGTATAAATAATGATGAACATTTTTTATATATTTCTTTTTCAACCAGCTCCTCCCTATATCTCTGTTATCTCCCCTTCACCCTCCATTATGTAGTATCTTGCTCTTTTCTCTCCCTTCCTCCTCACAAGCATTCACAAGAAAAGTGGTGGGATGGGTGGTGGGAAAGAGTGTGACAAAGCAAAATGTTTGGCAACAGTCGTGTTTTGCTTTTGTACTATTATTATAATACTGGTACATATTTCTATTTGTTATTATTTCACTCATTGCCAAAATATTATAGTATAATTTAGCAGATGACAACTTCTTCACACATGCAAGTTGGCCATCTCTCTCTCTCTCTCTCTCTCTCTCTCTCTCTCTCTCTCTCTCTCTCTCTCTCTCTCTCTCTCTCTCTCTCTCTCTCTCTCTCTCTCTCTCTCTCTCTCTCTCTCTTGCTGTGTAAGGCACAATGGAATCATTGGTTAAATAGTATGTTATTATTCTTATACATAGTATGTTATAATTATGTTTAGTTTTGTGAATATCAGTGGTGGAGTCTTAAAGCTTGCCACGTGCGTGGAAATCCCAGATATGACGTGTGGCATGTGTTTTGACTAGCTGTACCAAAGAAGTTAATGCAAATTGCATCTAATGCTGGGGGTTGGTTTGTTTCCAAGTCATAGTCTAACACAAGGAACTTAAAATCTGATGCAGGAATGGGTCACAACAATCTGCACTGGCAGCCACACTGAACATGTAAAGTAACTAGATTTCTGTTCATTCTAGGTATTTCTTTGTTTTGTATTACTGTTATTTTCAGTTGAGGCATCTTGCATCAATTGTTAAATTTTGGTTTTATCAATTTATCTTTTATCACCTCAATGGGCGATAAATTTTTCACCATTTATCAATTACTGGTTATCACTGATAAGGTCATCGTTATCGATTTATTGGTGATTGTGATAAGTCTTTTTGTTATTGTGCCCTGCTATATCCATGATGTCAAGGAGTGAATACAGGCAACTTCAAGAGGTGGTGTGGTTTTCTGTGGTCCTACTCTGGGTAACATTCTGAACCTCTTACAGGTGAGAGAAGATTGTGGATCAGACCTTTTTGAGTCTGATGATGATGTGGCTGACCATAATTATGTCCAGCCCTCACAATTCACCAACAGCAATGACTTCAGGTGGTCACTGGAGCTGCTTCACACTGCCATCCGCGAGCACCGGTGGGACAATGCCTTCAGGTTCCTGCCGTGTGTCATCACCCACACAGCACCACATCTTCCCCTGGAGTTCCTGTTGCGGGTGTGTGTCCTGTTTTACCTGTAGATTCTCTGTTGTGGATGTACTTGTGTGTATTCCTCTCTTTCAGGGTGGCACAAGCTGTCTTAACTGAAGTGTGTGGATATATAACTCATGCCTTTTCTTGTATTAGTCTAGTGACCTTTTGCAGTCACCTTATTTTCTTACATTATTTATTCTTTAGGGTAGTTATTACACAACACTGTAGTTGAAATAATGATTCATAGGTTCTTTATATTTTATAAATCGTTAGTAAGCCTGAGGAGTTATTTTTCTGATTCTCCTTGGAATGACTACCGCTTCTGTGCCAAAAACCCATCCTTGTGTGCTGAGCGCATAACAGAGGTGATACAGAGGTTTTATTGTAGGGATGTATCGATGTATCATAAATTGCAACTTAACACAGTATTCCATCAACTATCATGGGCTCACCTATCTCGCCTTCAGTACATTCTGGATTTTTCTGGCTAATATGTGCAAATTTATATCATGGGTTTCTGCAGCCGATAGGTATTTATATTTTTGAGGTTTTAATTATTTCTCTGATGAAATAAGCATTTTCTAGACCAAAAAATTTTTGAATTAGTAAATGAATATAAAAATACAGTACAGTACTGGGCTATATAACTCATTAATTAAAATATATTAAAAGAAAATATGTAGTGTATCGTAGAAGAGTAAACAAAGAATTGCACATACTGTATGGAAAACGAAACTCAGGAGGTGTAGGGTGTGGCTAGTTTCTGTTGTGTGATCTTGTTTCAAGCCCTACGATGTCCAAACATTCTGTACCTTCCAAGGCTTTGGCAGTGAACCCAAGTGTCACAGGAAGATGCTTACTATAGCAGAGAAGGTGAGAATCCTTGACATGCTTAAAGAAGGGAGAAGATATGCAAATGTAGGCCACCATTACAGCATCAATGAATCTAGTGTTCCCTACATCAAGAAGGAAAAGAAATATAATGGAGAGTTTATAAAAACTTAAATCTATAATAATAATAATAATAAAAATGAAATATATATACAAATTATAAAAATAATGAAAAAAATGCAAGTACAGTACTGTTCTTACTTCGCAGATTTTCGCCTGTGATGGGGTTTTGGAATGTAACACCCATGATAGTTGAGGGATTATCGTATACATCAGTTATATGGTCCAACATAATATATGTACTTTAAGTTATACACAGAACAGTAACAGTTCATTATAATCTAAACATACAAAGAAAGAATACTATAAATAAGACCACTCATCTCATAATCATCCCTTTTAGCAAGTAAAGTTTCCATTGTGGTGATCCCATATTGTTGCCTGAGCACAGCTGATTTTGAACACTGTTCGATGACGTGCCTTTCAGATTGGATTTCTCCACATTCACACAGGCACTAGTCCAAAGGCAAATGGCCCTCCCACACCTATTCCACCACCTTCCACAGCAAAGAAGTGGCTGCTCACTCATGTTCTGGCCCAGGATACATGATGTGCCTCTTTTATATTCTTTTTCATTTGTATTAGGATTTAAGGTACAGTAAAGTTGAAATCTCAATGAATGAGAGTTTAACACTTTTGTCTATGGTTGTCAAGAACAATTTGTACTTCACTAATATCATTGTGCAGTAAGTCCCTTAGGAGATGAGCAACGTGGTAATTATAACTTAAGATGGTGCGTATGGTGTGGGCTAATGGAACACCCTTAAGGTATGATATTTTGCTCCACATGAGTGAAAAGAATCTATGCCGTTTACTGATGACCATCGCATGTAATGTGGGTAATCCTAATTATAATAAACAAAGGTCATTACAGGTGGGCTTCCTCACCCTTAACACCTGTTTGACACACCACAGGTATTGGTTTTAAGTCTCTTAGACATGACTCAGCCATAAAGCAAGGTTGCCATGAGAGCAGCTTGAAATGCCTTATTTTGACATAGAAAGGAGCATCATTTTTCTTGTTAACAAAAGTAACAAATTTTAGAGTATTACACATTTTGTTTTCTGCATGAATCTTAATTGCCGTGGAAGCAGACCCATCAGCTGTGAATGGACTACCTAGACATACACAGTGGACTATCTAGATATACACAGGATACAACTGCTACATTGTCCACCATAACTGGCTGCTTATCATCATTGTCACCATTCACTACAAAAAAACTGAGTTTTAACTATGTTAATCTTCATTTCATGGGTACTTCAAAACCTGCTTAGAATTTAAAATTTTTTAATAATAGAACGTTTAGAAATTGACGAGATGATGATGTCCATGAGGACAGACACATATAACCCTCCCCATGGGTGATTTATCAATCTGATTAGGTAATTTACATATAAAACAAACAAGAAACAGGAAGTTGGGGAGCCCTAGCATACACCAATAGGAGCAGTGATAAGAGCAGTACCCACAATACAGTTTGTTATTCTGTATATAGCAACAATAGCACAAACTATAGTCTTCCACACCCTGGCTATTGAAGTCTTGTATATTTAAGGAAAGAATGATGTTATTTGTATTCCTCTCACATCAATCCCTTGCTTACAGGTGACGGACGTCATCACCAGAAATGTCCCAAGTCTGTCTGTGGATGACAGAAAAAAATTCAGGTCCATTCTTCATGGTATGAAGTTAGAGACATCAGTGTTTCATGACATTTTATCACAAGATCTTGCAGAAGCAACAGACAGAGATGCTGATGGACTATTGCAGGTTAGTACATGTCAGGCCTTTTTAAGACATACAAACAGAAGTATTGACTTGCAAGTTGCTGGTGTAAAGAGATTACATGACTAATATAATATGAAAGAGTAACACTCCAATGCACAGATGATAGAGGACATCCAGAACCAGAGGCAGCCTCCAGCACAGGGGATTGAGACAAGGACAGACAAGCGCTTCAAGGCCCTTTCTGATGGCTACATTGGTCTGGTGCACTACCACCGCTGGAAGAGCTCCTTGCTGAATGCCACAGCAGCCTCCCTGCCACTGGACGGTAAGCCCAAGGCACTAAGGGGAGGGAGGCATCTTTCATAGTTGTGGGAAGAGGGTAAAAAATAGAAACTCAGTAACTTGTATCAAAGAGGGAAGCAGGCATCTACTGCTCTGAGTGTCAGTGTCTGCTCCCTGCTGCTGCTGTTATCTGCTTTGCTGAGTGTCTCACCTGGAGTCTGATCTCAGGCCTTCCTCTCCATGGCTTATGCATGCTGTAGTTTCTTCTATATCTATTTTCCATTTATCTGTCTCCAAAACCTTGCTCCCTCCAGGATGGGGTGTTTACAGCAGAAGAGACTTTCCCTCCGTTTCCAAACATTCCCTTCTTGCTTGAAAAAGCACTTGTTATCTCTTAACACCTTTTCACACATACTCTTTTTTTTTTCTGTAATTTTTCTGTAAATCTTTAATTTCATAATGGAGCAGAACAGACTTTGTTTTGTTCATTGGCTCAAGACTCATTTCTTCCCCTATCCACTCAACATAATCTTCCAGACAACTTTCTTCCTCTACCCAAAATATTCTTGGTCTGCCCTTCATCAAACCTCTGAACTAGAAATTTCATATCTTTTATTGCCAAAAACAGTTTCTAAGTTGTTGGGTGTTTTGTTTCATCTTTGCTAGTTCTCCCCTGTACATTTGCTTACGTTGAATGAAATATAGGGTACATCCATAGTGTGAAGTTATTCACATGTTGGATGGGTTGTACTTGGTGCATTGGGAAGAATATTAATGCATTGTAACAAATAAGTTTGCTTAAGTTGTGCATAAATGGAATGAGTGAGTGATTCTCTCTCTCTCTCTCTCTCTCTCTCTCTCTCTCTCTCTCTCTCTCTCTCTCTCTCTCTCTCTCTCTCTCTCTCTCTCTCTCTCTCTCTCTCTCTCTCTATGAGGGGCACTGGCCAAGGGCAACAACATTATAATAAAAATAAAAGGCCTATTGAGGTACCAGTTCCTAAACAGAGTCAAAAGCCGAGGGGTTTGGGATCAAGAGAAGGATAGGGGGATATGGAAGATAAGGGAAGGACCATAGGGGAGAAAACTATGATGTAAGGGTCTGCCAATGAGATTTCCTCATACTGGATAGAGGGTGGGGCATGGTGCACCTCATTTACGTGATTGGTGGGAACAGGGATGGTGGGAGTAACAATAGAACGTCAAGGACAATATATGGAGTCTGTAGCTAAGAGCCAAGGCACAGTACGGGATCACTCAACAACAACTAAAACACAATGTAATTATGACACCTACGTAGGTGTAGGTGTCATACCTACACCTACGAGTAGGTGTCTACCTACTCGTATATTCTACTGGTGCTTCATGATGCCTACATAGGCGTCATTGTGTTGAAGGTGCTAATAGATTTAGGAGAAGACCAATGACTGTATACCAGAGCAGCAATAGAATGGTCAGAAAGGAAACTTGAGATGAAGTTACAAAGAGAAGGTTAGAAGCCGTAGGAGGGTAGTTTGGAAATTAAAGCTTTTTCCCATACTCTATCAAAAGGGGTTGTGAGGTTAAAACGAAGGATAAATTAGTTAAATCTGGAAAGATAACTAGCTCAGGGAAGGTGAGAAATAGCTTAAGTGTTTACTACACAAATTGTAGAAGTATTTTGAATAAAATAGACATTGCTTAGAGAAATAGCATGTGTAGAGAACCTTGATATCATTGCTTTAACAGAAACTTTTTTTTTTTTTTTTTTTTTCATGTAGGAAGGACACTGGCCAAGGGCAAAAAAAATCTAATAAAAAAAATGGCCACTGAAATGCCAGTCCCATAAAAGGGTCAAAGCAGTGGTCAAAAATTGATGGATAAGTGTCTTGAAACCTCCCTCTTGAAGGAATTCAAGTCATAGGAAGGTGGAAATACAGAAGCAGGCAGGGAGTTCCAGAGTTTACCAGAGAAAGGGATGAATGATTGAGAATACTGGTTAACTCTTGCATTAGAGAGGTGGACAGAACAGGGGTAAGAGAAAGAAGAAAATCTTGTGCAGCGAGGCCGTGGAAGGAGGGGAGGCATGCAGTTAGCAAGATCAGAAGAGCAGTTAGCATGAAAATAGTGGTAGAAGACAGCTAAATATGCAACATTGCGGCGGTGAGAGAGAGGCTGAAGACAGTCAGTTAGAGGAGAGTTGATGAGATGAAAAGCTTTTGATTCCACCCTGTCTGGAAGAGCAGTATGAGTGGAACCCCCCCAGACATGTGAAGCATACTCCATACATGGACGGATAAGGCCCTTGTACAGAGTTAGCAGCCGGGGGGGGGTGAGAAAAACTGGCGGAGACGTCTCAGAACACCTAACTTCATAGAAGCTGTTTTAGCTAGAGATGAGATGTGAAGTTTCCAGTTCAGATTACAAGTAAAGGACAGACCGAGGATGTTCAGTGTAGAAGACGGGGACAGTTGAGTGTCATTGAAAAAGAGGGGATAGTTGTCTGGAAGGTTGTGTCGAGTTGATAGATGGAGGAATTGAGTTTTTGAGGCATTGAACAATACCAAGTTTGCTCTGTCCCAATCAGAAATTTTAGAAAGATCAGAAGTCGGGCGTTCTGCGGCTTCCCTGCGTGATATGTTTACCTCCTGAAGGGTTGGACGTCTATGAAAAGACGTGGAAAAGTGCAGGGTGGTATCATCAGCGTAGGAGTGGATAGGACAAGAAGTTTGGTTTAGAAGATCATTAATGAATAATAAGAAGAGAGTGGGTGACAGGACAGAACGCTGAGGAACACCACTGTTAATAGATTTAGGAGAACAGTGACCGTCTACCACAGCAGCAATAGAACAGTCAGAAAGGAAACGAGATGAAGTTACAGAGAGAAGGATAGAAACCGTAGGAGGGTAGTTTGGAAATCAAAGCTTTGTGCCAGACTCTATCAAAAGCTTTTGATATGTCCAAGGCAACAGCAAAAGTTTCACCAAAATCTCTAAAAGAGGATGACCAAGACTCAGTAAGGAAAGCCAGAAGATCACCAGAAGAGCGGCCTTGACGGAACCCATACTGGCGATCAGATAGAAGGTTGTGAAGTGATAGATGTTTAAGAATCTTTCTGTTGAGGATAGATTAAAAAACTTAAGATAGGCAGGAAATTAAAGCAATAGGACGGTAGTTTGAGGGATTAGAACGGTCACCCTTTTTAGGAACAGGTTGAATGTAGGCAAACTTCCAGCAAGAAGGAAAGGTAGATGTTGACAGACACAGCTGAAAGAGTTTGACTAGGCAAGGTGCAAGCACGGAGGCACAGTTTCGGAGAACAATAGGAGGGACCCCTTCAGGTTCATAAGCCTTCCGAGGGTTTAGGCCAGCGAGGGCATGGAAAACATCATTGCGAAGAATTTTAATAGGTGGCATGAAGTAGTCAGAGGGTGGAGGAGAGGGAGGAACAAGCCCGTAATCGTCCAAGATAGAGCTTTAGCAAAGGTTTGAGCAAAGAGTTCAGCTTTAGAGATAGATGTGATAGCAGTGGTGCCATCTGGTTGAAATAGAGGAGGGAAAGAAGAAGAAGCAAAGTTATTGGAGATATTTTTGGCTAGATGCCAGAAATCACGAGGGGAGTTAGATCTTGAAAGGTTTTGACATTTTCTGTTAATGAAGGAGTTTTGGCTAGTTGGAGAACAGACTTGGCATGGTTCTGGGAAGAAATATAAAGTGCATGAGATTCTGGTGATGGAAGGCTTAAGTACCTTTTGTGGGCCACCTCTCTATCATGTATAGCACGAGAACAAGCTGTGTTAAACCAAGGTTTAGAAGGTTTAGGACGAGAAAAAGAGTGAGGAATGTATGCCTCCATGCCAGACACTATCACCTCTGTTATGCGCTCAGCACACAAAGACGGGTCTCTGACACGGAAGCAGTAGTCATTCCAAGGAAAATCAGCAAAATACCTCCTCAGGTCCCCCAACTAGCAGAGGCAAAACGCCAGAGGCACCTTCGCTTAGGGGGATCCTGAGGAGGGATTGGAGTAATAGGACAAGATAAAGATATGAGATTGTGATTGGAGGAGCCCAATGGAGAAGAAAGGGTGACAGCATAAGCAGAAGGATTAGAGGTCAGGAAAAGGTCAAGAATGTTGAGCGTATCTCCAAGACGGTCAGGAATACGAGTAGGGTGTTGCACCAATTGCTCTAGGTCATGGAGGATAGCAATATTGTAGGCAAGTTCACCAGGATGGTCAGTGAAGGGAGAGGAAAGCCAAAGCTGGTGGTGAACATTGAAGTCTCCAAGAATGGAGATCTCTGCAGAAGGGAAGAGGGTCAGAATGTGCTCCACTTTGGAAGTTAAGTAGTCAAAGAATTTCTTATAGTCAGAGGAGTTAGGTGAGAGGTATACAGCTCAGATAAATTTAGTATGAGAGTGACTCTGTAGTCATAGCCAGATGGTGGAAAACTCGGAAGATTCAAGAGCATGGGCACGAGAGCAGGTTAAGTCATTGCGCACATAAACGCAGCATCCGGCTTTGGATCGAAAATGAGGATAGAGAAAGTAGGAGGGAACAGAAAAGGGGCTACTGTCAGTTGCCTCAGACACCTGAGTTTCAGTGAGGAAAAGAAGATGAGGTTTAGAAGAGGAGAGGTGGTGTTCTACAGATTGAAAATTAGATCTTAGACTGTGAATGTTGCAGAAGTTAATGGAAAAAAAGTTGAGGGAGGTGTCAAGACACTTAGGGTCGTCGACAGAAAGGCAGTCCGACCTGGGGACATTTATGGTCCCCTCCCCAGATGGGGACTCCGAGGCTGGTGTAGGAGTCGCCTTGATGATTTTAAAATTTTTGAGTGAAGGGTGTGTGTGTTATTAGGTGCTTGTAGTTTTGTGTGGAGGAAGAGAGTTGTCTTTAGAGGGCAGGCTGTGACTGCCCCCTTGTGTTGTGAGACACAAAGGGAAATGTTCAGTGAGGTCACAGCTGGTTTAATGATAAGTTCACAGCACCCCCTGAACAGTGCTTTAGACCTCACTGGGAGTAATTATCGTTTCGGCAGGTGTCTACTGCCTCCTCCTCCTGAGTTACGTATGTCAGGAAAAGTATTTAATCCAGGGGTTAAGGTAGATCGTTATACACTATTCTATAAAGAAAACAGGAGAGGAGGAGGCATTGCATTATATGTTAGGGACACATTACAATGTTGTATTAACAGTAGAATTAAAACAGATAGCAAAACAGAGTCAATATGGGTAGATATTAAGGAAGGATTACAGTCAGTATTACTGGGAGTAGTGAACAGGCCACTGAACAGTACAAAGGAAATTAACACCTCACTATGGCAGGAGATAAATAGAGCAAGCAGGAAGATACAGTCAGATATGTGTAGTAGATTTTAATTTTTAGGAATATCTAGAGCCTGATGGTGGGTAACAAGGAAGCAGAGGAATTTCTCAAGGTAATTCAGGATCATTTTTTTAAAACAGTTAGTTGTAGAACCCACAAGGGGGAACAATATTCTAGATTTAATTCTTACTAACAGAAGCAGTCACACAAGTAGAGGCTGGAGGACAGCAAGGTAACAGTGATCATTGGGAAATTAGGTACAAATTAAAATAGGAAGAAACTTTTAGAAGCAAAAACACTAGTAAAATACCTGACTTTAGGAGAGCAGATTTTGAGGAATTATAAAGGTACCTCCAAAAAGTTGACTGGCAACGAATGCAGGGTGAGGTCAGGTCTAGGACAGAGTTGAGAGAGATAGAGCAGGATGAGAGAGGTTAGGTTAGGTGTGAGGGTGTAGGGCAAGAGGAGGGAAGAAGTGTCCAGAAGGGGTGGAGGAAAGAGAGGGGGAAATAGGTGTATGTTGGAGGGTCAGGTCATGCTGAGACGGAAGATGTGAGATTGAGGCAAATAGATGAGGAAGTGGAGAGGACAGAAAGGGCTGAGATGAGAGGATTAGGTGAAGTAAATGTAGATGAGTTGTATGAATATTTTGTAGATAAATTACATACAGGACAGTTAGCAAACATTCTGTATAGAGCAATAAGATCAAAGAAAAATTACCCTAAATGGATGACTGTTTGGTTAAAACACTATATAGGGCAGAAGAGAAGTATATATAAGGGCAGGTAAAGAGGTTTTAAGGCCACAATATAATGAATTACTTAGAACAGTCAGGAGGTTAACGAGGAAAGCTAAGGGCAGTTATGAATTAAAGGTAGCCAGCCAGCCAGCCAGACAGACAGAAGAGAAGTATATATAAGAGACTAAGGGCAGGTGAAGAGGTTTTAAGGCTACAATATAATGAATTACTTAGAACAGTCAGGAGGTTAACAAGGAAAGCTAGGGGCAGTTATGAATTAAAGGTAGTCAGCCAGATGAAGACAAACCCCAAGGGATTTTATCAGGTATACAGGATGAAGAATAAAGATACTATAGGTCCATTAACCCGTAAACTGCGCCAGACATCTTAAGATGCTGTTCGACCAACTGCGCCAGACATCTTAAGATGACAGGTTTTCTAAGCTGCATTTCAAAAGTTCCCACACAGCCACCGTAAAATCCAATGAACATCATTTGGCAACATCATCTCTCTTTCGCTCCATATAGGCATTATTGTCTCAGTCAGCCTTAGACAGTCATGGAAGACGGTAATTCATTATCATCTTCCGATGCTGGCCAGCCTCCTGGCTCCCACATTCATGGCCATGGGGGAGGCAGATGTCGTAAAAAGAAGAAGATAGTAAAAAGAAAGCTTGGACTAGGCCCTGATGATGTAGATTATTTACAGCAATCAACTTCTGGTGCTGTGAGATAGCCCAAGAAATCCCGTAAACACACTCCTGCCTCTCAAGGTCAGGAGCACCCTGCCGCTGCCTCACTGCCAGGCAAAGCCCGTAATATGCCATTGACACCCATCAAAATTTTTACCATTGATAGAAGATTCTGAGGAATCACTCTCAACACTTTCTGATGATTCACACTGGCAGAAAGAACAGGAAAATGATCTCTTTGACACCTTCCTGGCTCCCCTATCGCTGGCCCCCAGCCACTTCCCAAAGAACTTCAGCCATCCATCACTGCCACACAATGTATTTTTTTTCATTTTTTATTTCACATTTCAGTGCTCTACTTGTCTCCTTTGAGTTTCAAAAGATCAAAGATAGTTTTCAAGCAAGTTGATTTTTTGCCATTTTTTGCGCACCCTGCAGCTATCCTGAAATCATAATTGCGCAGTTTAAGGGTTAAAGGGAGCAGATGGGGAGTTGGTTAGTTCTGGGGTGGTGATTAGTAAAATTCTGAATGACCCAGGAAAACATGCAGGATATAATAAATAGTGAACAGATGTTTACAGCAGATGAGAATGAGAAGCTGACTTATTTCCATAACTAAGGAGAGAGTAGAACAGGAGATATATAGGCAAAAAAAATTTCAAGACACCAGGACCAGATGAAATATATCCCAGAGTACTTAAGGAATGCAAAGAGGTTATTAGCAAGCTGTTAGTTTCTGTCTTTAGGAATCACTTGAGTCAGGTGAGGTACCAGTAATGTTAATATAGTACCCATCTTTAAGAATGGAGATAAAAGTTCAGTGTCTAATTATAGACCTGTCAGCTTAACTTCAGTTGTAGGTAAAATAATGGAGTTAATAATAGCAAGGAACATTAGGGAGCATTTAGACAAACATAACTTGATAAATTAGTCACAGCATAGCTTCACAAAGGGGAAGTCTTGCCTGACGAACTTGTTAAAGTTTTACAGTAAAGTGTACAAGGCAGTAGATAATATTGATAGTTATGACATCTTATATATGGACTTAAGTAAAACATTTGACAAGGTACCCCATCAGAGGCTCCTGAGAACGGTTAGGCCACTTGGGATAGGTGGGAAGGTGTTAGGTTGGATAAGGTCATGGCTAAGCGATGGGTGACAAAGAATGGTAATGTAATTAGTGGGGTGCCACAGGGATCTGTATTAGGGTCATCGTTGTTTTTAATATATATCAATAACTTGGATAGTGGAATTAACTTGGAAGTGATGTTAGTAAATTTGCGGATGATGCAAAGATGGGTAGATTAATTAGGTCAGAATCGGATGCCATTGCCTTGCAGGCAGATTTAGATAGGATGAATGAATGGATAGACAGATGGCAAATGCAGTTTAATATCAAGAAATGCAAAGTACTTAGCATAGGTAGAGGAAACCCACACAGTAGGTACACAATAAACAATGAAATTCTGGTAAGTTCACAGTATGAAAAAGATTTAGGAGTTATAGTTAGCTCAGAACTCCGTCTAGGAAAGCAATGCATAGAGGCCATAAACAGGGCAAATAGGGTATTAGGATTAATTTTTAGGAGTGTTAAAAGTGGAAGGTCTGAAGTAGAAGGCCCGAAGTAATATTAAAGTTATATTTGGCGCTGGTCAGATCTCATCTAGACTACACTGCAGTTCTGGTCCCCACATTATGGGAAAGATATAGGTCTATTTGAATCAGTACAAAGGAGAATGACTAAAAGGATACAGGGGATGAGGAGTATTCCTTAAGAGGCAAGATTGAAGCTGTTAAATTTACATTCTTTAGAGAGACATAGGTTAGGCGGGGACCTGATTGAAGTCTTTAAGTGGTATAAGGGTTATAACAAGGAGGGATATAAGCAAAATTCTTAGGATCAGCAACCAGGATAGAACAAGAAATGATGGATTCAAGCTTGAAAATTTTAGATTTAAGAAAGAGATAGGAAGAAATTGGTTCTCAAATAGAATGGTAGATGAGTGGAATGGACTCGGTAATTATGTTATTAGTGTTAAGACATTAGGGAGCTTTAAGAGAAGCTTACATGAGTTTATGGATGGGGATGATAGGTGGAAATAGGTAGGTATATTTCATACAGGGACTGCCACGTGTAAGCCTGGTCGCTTCTTACAGGTTTCCTTATTTCTTATGTTCTTAGGTTCTTGTATGTCTAAGGCCACAGCAAAAGTTTCACCAAAATCCCTAAAAGAGGATGACCAAGACTCAGTAAGGGAAGCCAAAAGATCACCAGTAGAGTGGTCTTGATTTAACCTATACTGGCAATCAGATAGAAGCTCGTGAAGTGATAGGTGTTTAAGAATCTTCCTGTTGAGGATAGATTCAAAAACCTTAGAGAGGCTGGAAATTAAAGCAATAGGATGATAGTTTGAGGGATTAAAATGATCACCCTTTTTAGGAACAAGTTGAATGTAGGCAAACTTCCAGCAAGAAGGAAAGATAGATGTTAATAGACAGAGTTGGAAGAGAGTAACTATGCAAGGTGCAAGCACGGAGGCATAGTTTCGGAGAACAACAGGAGGGAGAAAGAGTGAGGAATGTATGCCTCCATGCCAGACACTCATCTCTGTTATGTGCTCAGCCCATAGAGACAGGTCTCTGACACGGAAGCAGTAGTCATTCCAAGGAAAATCAGGATAATAACTCCTCAGTTCCTTACAGTTAGCAGAGACAAAATGCCAGAGGCACATAGATGCAACATAAAGCTTTGGATTGAAAATGAGGATAGAGAAAGTGGGAAGGAACAGAAAAGAGGTTAGTGTCATTTACCCCAGACACCTGTATTTCAGTGAGGAAAAGAAGAGGTTTAATGGGGGAGAGATGGTGTTCTACAGATTGAAAATTACAGTAATTCCTTGACTATCATGGTTGATACATTCCAAAATACCCCGTAATGGGTGAAAATCTGTGAACTACAAATAGTACTGTACTATATATTTTTCATCCTTCTTTATTTTAGCAAACAGTAGATTCATTGATTCTGTAATGGCGGCCTACATCTGCTTACCTTCTTCCTTCCTTAAGCATATTAAGGAGTCTCATCTGCTCTGCTATAGCTTTCTGTTGCACTTGGGTTCGCTGCCAGAGGCTTTAGAAGGTGCTGAATGTTTGGGCGACATCGTGGGGCTTGAAATAAATAAACAATTTTACACACAAATGCAAAACATCACCACACAACAGAAAGTAGGTCACCCCCATGTTTCTTGAGTTTCATTTTCCACACGGTATGTGCAATTCTTTGTTTACTCATCTACAATACATTATGTATTTTCTTGTAATGTATTTCAGTCAATATGTTATATAGTACAATACTTTTCTTTTAATATATTTTAATTGTGTTATACAGTATAATACTGTAGTGTATTTTTTTTATTAAATTATTAATTTTTAGGCTAGAAAATGCATATTTTACCAGAGAAATAATCAAAATCTAAAAGAATATAAATATCTGTCGGCTGCAGAAACCCACAATATAAATTTACATATATTAGCCTGAAAAATCTGCGGTGTACTGAGGGCGTAATAGGTGAACCGCACTGTGGTGAGGGATTACTGTAGATCTAAGGCTGCAAATGTTGCAGAAGTTAATGAAGAAAAAATTAAGGGTGACATCAAGAGACTAGGTCGATACAAGAAGAGCATCTGACCTGGGGACATTTTTGGCCCCCTCTCAAGATGGGGACTCCGAGGCTGGTGTAGGAGTAGCCATGGAGTACTGGCATTTTTTAATGTACCTTTGTCAAGGTGACCCATTTTCTGTTTGGCTAGACTGAAAATAATTATGGAAGAGGAGGAGTGAGCTGTTTTTCATTGCCGTTTTTCCTGGTGAAGCTGGATTGTATAACATATGGGTGATATAACAACAGCTTATTCCATAGAGTTACCTTATTTCCTCTTGTGTGGAGTGTCTTTCACATAGGGAGAAGGGTTCCACTCACTCACACAGGTCATAACAGGATAGAATCTAAAGGTTTTCATCTCATTGATATTCCTTTTCTGGTTAACTCTCTTCAGTCTCTTATTCACTCGAGTGTTGCATTTCTTTCTATCATTTACCAGTTTTCATGCTGACTGCTCTTCTGAACTTGCCTCTTTACCCTCTTGTGGCCTCATTGCACAGGACTTTCTACAAACTGTCATCATTATTCTCTCCACCTTCTTCACTCTTTCTTTCCCTTTACTGATAAAGTCTGGAGGTAAAGAAGGCAGTAGGCACCTGCCAAAATGATAATTACTCTCAGTGAGGTCTAAAGCCCTGGATTAGGGGGCACTGTGAACTTATTCATTAAACCCAGCTGTGACCTCACTGAACATTTCCCTTTGTGGCTCACAACACAAGGAGGCAGTCACAGCCTGCCATCTAAAGACAACTTTCTTCCTCCACACAAAACTACAAGCATCTAATAATAACACACACACACCCTTCACTCAAAAATTCAAAATTATCATGGTGACTCCTACACCAGCCTCGGAGTCCCCATCTGGGGAGGGGACCACAAATATCCCCAGGTCGGACTGCCCTTCTGATAACAACCCTAAGTGTCTTGACACTCCCCTCAACTTTTTCTTCATTAACTTCTGCAACATTCGTAGTCTAAGGTCTAATTTTCAATCTGTGGAACATCACCTCTCCTCTTCTAAACTTCATCTTCTTTTCCTCACTGAAACTCAGGTGTCTGAGGCAACTGACAGTAGCCCCTTTTCTGTTCCCTCCTACTTTCTCTATCCTCATTTTCAGTCCAAAGCTGGATGTTGCGTTTATGTGCGCAGTGGCTTAACTTGCTCTCATGCCCATGCTCTTAAATCTTCCAAGTTTTCCACCATCTGGCTACAACTACAGTCACTCAAACTAAATTTATCTGTGCTGTATACCTCTCACCTAACTTCTCTGACTAAGAAATTCTTTGACTACTTGACTTCCAAAGTGGAGTACATTCTGACTTCCCTTTTGCAGAGATCTCCTTTCTTGGAGACTTCAATGTTCATCACCAGCTTTGGTTTTCCTCTCCCTTCACTGACCATCCTGGTGAACTAGCCTTCAAGTTTGCTATCCTCCACGACCTAAAGCAATTGGTGCAACACCCTACTTGTATTCCTGACAATCTTGGAGATATGCCCAACATTCTTGACCTTTTCCTGACTTCTAATCCTGTTTATGATGTCACCCTCGCTTCTCCATTGGGCTCCTCTGATCACAATCCCATATATGTATCTTGTCCTATCGCTCCAATCCCCCCTCAGGATACCCCTAAGTGAAGGTGCCACTGACATTTTGCCTCTGCTATTTTGGGGGGACCTGAGGAGGTATTTTCCTGATTTTCCTTGGAATGACTACTGCCTCTGTGTCAGAAAACCATCTTCATGTGCTGAGTGCATAACACAGGTGATAGTGTCTGGCATGGAGGCGTACATTCCTCACTCTTTTTCTCGACCTAAACCTTCCAAACCTTGGTTTAACACAGCTTGTTCCCGTGCTATACATGATAGAGAGTTGGCCCACAAAAGGTACTTAAGCCTTCCATCACCAGAATCTCATGCACTTTATATTTCTACCTGGAACCATGCCAACTACCCAAAAACTAATTCATTAACAGAAAGTGTCAAAATCTTTCAAGATCTAACTCCCCTTGTGATTTCTGGCATCTAGCCAAAAATATCTCCAATAACTTTGCTTCTTCTTTCCCTCCTTTATTTCAACCAGATGGCACCACTGCTATCACATCTATCTCTAAAGCTGAACTCTTCGCTCAAGCCTTTGCTAAAAACTCTAGCTTGGACAATTCAGGGCTTGTTCCTCCCTCTCCTCCACTCTCTGACTACTTCATGCTACCTATTAAAATTCTTCACAATGATGTTTTTCGATGCCCTCACTGACTTAAGCCCTCGGAAGGCTTATGGACCTGATGGGGTCCCTCCTATTGTTCTCTGAAACTGTGCCTCCATGCTTGCACCTTGCGTAGTTAAACTCTTTCAGCTCTGTCTGTCAACATGTACCTTTCCTTCTTGCTGGAAGTTTGCCTACATTCAGCCTGTTTCTAAAAAGGGTGACCTTTCTAATCCCTCAAACTACTGTCCTATTGCTTTAATTTCCTGCTTATCTAAAGTTTTTTAATATATCATCAACCGGAAAATTCTTAAACATATCACTTCACAACCTTCTATCAGATCGCCAGTATGAGTTCCGTCAAGGCTGCTTTACTGGTGATCTGGCTTTCCTTACTGATACTTGGTCATCCTCTTTTAGAGATTTTGGTGAAACTTTTGCTGGTGCCTTGGATATATCAAAAGCTTTTGATAGAGTCTGGCACAAAGCTTTGATTTCCAAACTACCCTCCTGTGGCTTCTATCCTTCTCTCTAACTTCATCTCAAGTTTCCTTTCTGACCATTCTATTGCTGCTGTGGTAGACGGTCACTGTTCTCCTAAATCTATTAACAGTGTTCCTCAGGGTTCTGTCCTGTCACCCACTCTCTTCTTATTATTCATCAATTACCTTCTAAAAAAAACTTCTTGTCCTATCCACTCCTACGCTGATGATACCACCCTGCACTTTTCCACGTCTATTCATAGACGTCCAACCATTCAGGAAGTAAATATTTCACGTGGGGAAGGCACAGAACGCTTGACTTCTGATTAAAATTTCTGATCGGAGCAAAGCAAACTTGGTTTTGTTCAATTCCTCAAAAACTCAATTCCTCCATCTATCAACTCGACACAGCTTCTTCTTTAATGACACTCAACTGTCCCCCTCTTCTATACTGAGCATCCTCGGTCTGTCCTTTACTTATAATCTGAACTGGAAACTTCACATCTCATCTCTAGCTAAAACAGCTTCTATGAAGTTAGGTATTCTGAGATGTCTCAGCCAGTTTTTCTCAAACCCCCCAGCTGCTAACTCTGTACAGGGGCCTTATCCATCCATGTATGGAGTATGCTTCACATGTCTGGGGGGGGGGGTTCCACTCAACATACAAATCCATGTCAAGTCAAATCCTCAGTCAAGCCAATTAGGTGACTGTCCAAGCTCACTTGATCTTGGGCATTGCCTTACAATACAACATTCATCTTAAAAGACACCCAAGTATTTTACAGGGTATTTGTAGGAAAAAACTGCATCTTGTAAGCTGTAGAATATAGTGTTTGGATGCATATATATATATATATATATATATATATATATATATATATATATATATATATATATATATATATATATATATATATATATATATATATATATATATATATATATATATATATATATATATATATATATATATATATATATATATATATAATATATATATATATATATATATATATATATATATATATATATATATATATATATATATATATATATATATATATATATATATATATATATATATATATATATATATATATATATATATATATATATATATATATATATATATATATATATATATATATATATATATATATATATATATATATATATATATATATATATATATATATATATATATATATATATATATATATATATATATATGCATCCAAACACTATATTCTACAGCTTACAAGATGCAGTTTTTTCCTACAAATACCCTGTAAAATACTTGGGTGTCTTTTAAGAATGAATGTTGTATTGTAAGGCAACGTGCCCAAGATCAAGTGAGCTTGGACAGTCACCTAATTGGCTTGACTGAGGATTTGACTTGACATGGATTTGTATGTTGAGTGGAACTCCCCCCCCCAGACATGTGAAGCATACTCCATACATGGATGGATAAGGCCCCTGTACAGAGTTAGCAGCTGGGGGTTTGAGAAAAACTGGCTGAGAGACATCTCAGAATACTTCTAACTTCATAAGAAGCTGTTTTAGCTAGAGAGTGAGGACGTGAAGTTTCCAGTTCAGATTATAAGTAAAGGACAGACCGAGGATGCTCAGTATAGAAGAGGGGGACAAGTTGAGTGTCATTAAAGAAGAAGCTGTGTCGAGTTGATAGATGGAGGAATTGAGTTTTTGAGGAATTGAACAAAACCAAGTTTGCTTTGCTCCGATCAGAGAATTTTAATCAGAAGTCAAGCGTTCTGTGCCTTCCCCACGTGAAATATTTACTTCCTGAATGGTATGGACGTCTATGAATAGACGTGGAAAAGTGCAGTGGGTGGTATCATCAGCGTAAGGAGTGGATAGGACAAGAAGTTTTTTTAGAAGGTAATTGATGAATAATAAGAAGAGAGTGGGTGACAGGACAGAACCCTGAGGAACACTGTTAATAGATTTAGGAGAACAGTGACCGTCTACCACAGCAGCAATAGAATGGTCAGAAAGGAAACTTGAGATGAAGTTAGAGAGAAGGATAGAAGCCACAGGAGGGTAGTTTGGAAATCAAAGCTTTGTGCCAGACTCTATCAAAAGCTTTACGTTTGATATATCCAAGGCACCAGCAAAAGTTTCACCAAAATCTCTAAAAGAGGATGACCAAGTATCAGTAAGGAAAGCCAGATCACCAGTATGCAGCCTTGACGGAACTCATACTGGCGATCTGATAGAAAAGGTTGTGAAGTGATACGAGGTGTGTCATTAAAGTTCCAGGACTAAGGTCCAAAAAGATGAATTTCAAACCTAAGCCACAAACCACCATATTTCCCCTTCAAAGTAATCCTTCTGGAGTATACAACTGCGCTCCCAACCCTCTACAGTCACTAATCTTTTTCTTACGTGTTTTAAAATCATGTCCTCTGTTGCAGGTCATGAACAATGAGCGCTGAACAGCGAACAAACGGAAGTTTTTGGTGCAGTTGGGGGAAAACGCCGTCAGAAGCACTGGGTATGCTGCAAAAAGTGTACGGGGATGAGACAATGTCACGCTCACGTGTTTTTGAGTGGTGCAAGAGGTTCAAAGAGGGCCGGGAGGACGTGGAAGATGACCCCAGGAGTGGAAGACCAACGAGCAGGAATGAGGCCAATGTTGAGCGTGTCAAGCAGATGGTGCGTGACGATCGTCGGTTGACTGTTCGAAAGATCGCAGATGAGCTTGGCATGAACCACAACAGCGTGTGGAAGATTATCACTGAAGATCTGGGTATGCGGAAAGTCTGTGCGAAGATGGTGCCGAGACTCCTGAACGATGACCAGAAGGGACGACGCATGCAGGTGTGTCAGGACATCCTCGAGCGTCTGGAAACTGAACCAGACTTGCTCAGGAGAGCTTCGTCGACCGGCGATGAGTCCTGGGTATTTGAGTACGACCCGGAGACCAAACGCCAGAGCCTTCAATGGAAGAGTCCCAAGGCCGCCACGGCCGAAGAAAGCAAGGCAGTCCAGGTCCAGCTTCAAGGTCATGTTGATCGCTTCGATGTGAGGGGCATCGTCCACTGCGAGTTCTTGCCACAGGGCCAGACAGTCAACCAACATGTGTACAAAGAAGTACTGCGATGCCTGCCTGCAGGTGCGCTGAGAAGAGGCGGGAGTTGTGGCAGGGCAACCGTGCCGTTTCACCACGACAATGCGCCTGCTCACAATGCCCTGAGCATCAGAGAGTTCTGGCCAAGAAGAACATCGCCGTGCTGGAGCAACCGCCCTACCACCTGACCTCGCTCCGTGCGACTTCTTCCTCTTCCCCCAAGCTCAAGGAGGTCATGAAGGGGACTCCGTTTTGATGATGCGGACGACATCAAAAAGGCCGTGACGACGGAGCTGAGGAGCATCCCGCAAGAATCCTTCCAGCAGTGTGCATGCAAGCCTGGCAGAGAAGGATGGACAAGTGCATGCGGTGCCAGGGGGATTACTTCGAAGGAGATAACCTATAGTTTGTAGCCTGGATGTGAAATAAAACTGTGTGGCACCAGTCCTGGAACTTTAATGACACACCTCGTATGTTTAAGAATTTTCCGGTTGATGATATATTAAAAAACTTTAGATAAGCAGGAAATTAAAGCAATAGGACAGTAGTTTGAGGGATTAGAAAGGTCACCCTTTTTAGAAACAGGCTGAATGTAGGCAAACTTCCAGCAAGAAGGAAAGGTACATGTTGACAGACAGAGCTGAAAGAGTTTAACTACGCAAGGTGCAAGCATGGAGGCACAGTTTCGGAGAACAATAGGAGGGACCCCATCAGGTCCATAAGCCTTCCGAGATCTTAAGTCAGTGAGGGCATCGAAAAACATCATTGTGAAGAATTTTAATAGGTAGCATGAAGTAGTCAGAGAGTGGAGGAGAGGGAGGAACAAGCCCTGAATCGTCCAAGCTAGAGTTTTTAGCAAAGGCTTGAGCGAAGAGTTCAGCTTTACAGATAGATGTGATAGCAGTGGTGCCATCTGGTTGAAATAAAGGAGGGAAAGAAGAAGCAAAGTTATTGGAGATATTTTTGGCTAGATGCCAGAAATCACAAGGGGAGTTAGATCTTGAAAGATTTTGACACTTTCTGTTAATGAATTAGTTTTTGGGTAGTTGGAGAACAGACTTGGCATGGTTCCAGGCAGAAATATAAAGTGCATGAGATTCTGGTGATGGAAGGCTTAAGTACCTTTTGTGGGCCAACTCTCTATCATGTATAGCACGGGAACAAGCTGTGTTAAACCAAGGTTTGGAAGGTTTAGGTCGAGAAAAAGAGTGAGGAATGTACGCCTCCATGCCAGACACTATCACCTGTGTTATGCACTCAGCACATGAAGATGGTTTTCTGACACAGAAGCAGTAGTCATTCCAAGGAAAATCAGGAAAATAACTCCTCAGGTCCCCCCCAAATAGCAGAGGCAAAATGTCAGTGGCACCTTCACTTAGGGGTATCCTGAGGGGGGATTGGAGCGATAGGACAAGATACAGATATGGGATTGTGATCAGAGGAGCCCAATGGAGAAGCGAGGGTGACAGCATAAACAGGATTAGAAGTCAGGAAAAGGTCAAGAATGTTGGGCGTATCTCCAAGATGGTCAGAAATACAAGTAGGGTGTTGCACCAATTGCTTTAGGTCGTGGAGGATAGCAAACTTGAAGGCTAGTTCACCAGGATGGTCAGTGAAGGGAGAGGAAAACCAAAGCTGGTGATGAACATTGAAGTCTCCAAGAAAGGAGATCTCTGCAAAAGGGAAGTCAGAATGTACTCCACTTTGGAAGTTAAGTAGTCAAAGAATTTCTTAGTCAGAGAAGTTAGGTGAGAGGTATACAGCACAGATAAATTTAGTTTGAGTGACTGTAGTTGTAGCCAGATGGTGGAAAACTTGGAAGATTTAAGAGCATGGGCATGAGAGCAAGTTAAGCCACTGCGCACATAAACGCAACATCCAGCTTTGGACTGAAAATGAGGATAGAGAAAGTAGGAGGGAACAGAAAAGGGGCTACTGTCAGTTGCCTCAGACACCTGAGTTTCAGTGAGGAAAAGAAGATGAAGTTTAGAAGAGGAGAGGTGATGTTCCACAGATTGAAAATTAGACCTTAGACTACGAATGTTGCAGAAGTTAATGAAGAAAAAGTTGAGGGGAGTGTCAAGACACTTAGGGTTGTTATCAGAAGGGCAGTCCGACCTGGGGATATTTGTGGTCCCCTCCCCAGATGGGGACTCCGAGGCTGGTGTAGGAGTCACCGTGATAATTTTGAATTTTTGAGTGAAGGGTGTGTGTGTGTTATTAGATGCTTGTAGTTTTGTGTGGAGGAAGAGAGTTGTCTTTAGATGGCAGGCTGTGACTGCCTCCTTGTGTTGTGAGCCACAAAGGGAAATGTTCAGTGAGGTCACAGCTGGGTTTAATGACAAGTTCACAGTGCCCCCTAATCCAGGGCTTTAGACCTCACTGAGAGTAATTATCATTTTGGCAGGTGCCTACTGCCTTCTTTACCTCCAGACTTTATCAGTAAAGGGAAAGAAAGAGTGAGGAAGGTGGAGAGAATAATGATGACAGCTTGTAGAAAGTCCTGTGCAATGAGGCCACAAGAGGGTAAAGAGGCAAGTTCAGAAGAGCAGTCAGCATGAAAACTGGTAAATGATAGAAAGAAATGCAACACTGGAGTGAATAAGAGACTGAAGAGAGTTAACCAGAAAAGGAATATCAATGAGATGAAAACCTTTAGATTCTATCCTGTTATGACCTGTGTGAGTGAGTGGAACCCTTCTCCCTATGTGAAAGACACTCTACACAAGAGGAAATAAGGTAACTCTATGGAATAAGCTGTTGTTATATCACCCATTTGTTATACAATCCAGCTTCACCAGGAAAAACGGCAATGAAAAACAGCTCACTCCTCCTCTTCCATAATTATTTTCAGTCTAGCCAAACAGAAAATGGGTCACCTTGACAAAGGTACATTAAAAAATGCGAGTACTCCATGGCTACTCCTACACCAGCCTCGGAGTCCCCATCTTGAGAGGGGGCCAAAAATGTCCCCAGGTCAGATGCTCTTCTTGTATCGACCTAGTCTCTTGATGTCACCCTTAATTTTTTCTTCATTAACTTCTGTAACATTTGCAGCCTTAGATCTACAGTAATCCCTCACCACAGTGCGGTTCACCTATTACGCCCTCAGTACACCGCAGATTTTTCAGGCTAATATATGTAAATTTATATTGTGGGTTTCTGCAGCCGACAGATATTTATATTCTTTTAGATTTTGATTATTTCTCTGGTAAAATATGCATTTTCTAGCCTAAAAATTAATAATTTAATAAAAAAAATACACTACAGTATTATACTGTATAACACAATTAAAATATATTAAAAGAAAAGTATTGTACTATATAACATATTAACTGAAATACATTACAAGAAAATACATAATGTATTGTAGATGAGTAAACAAAGAATTGCACATACCGTGTGGAAAATGAAACTCAAGAAACATGGGGGTGACCTACTTTCTGTTGTGTGGTGATGTTTTGCATTTGTGTGTAAAATTGTTTATTTATTTCAAGCTCCACGATGTCGCCCAAACATTCAGCACCTTCTAAAGCCTCTGGCAGCGAACCCAAGTGCAACAGAAAGCTATAGCAGAGCAGATGAGACTCCTCAATATGCTTAAGGAAGGAAGAAGGTAAGCAGATGTAGGCCGCCATTACAGAATCAATGAATCTACTGTTTGCTAAAATAAAGAAGGATGAAAAATATATAGTACAGTACTATTTGTAGTTCACAGATTTTCACCCATTACGGGGTATTTTGGAATGTATCAACCATGATAGTCAAGGAATTACTGTAATTTTCAATCTGTAGAACACCATCTCTCCCCCATTAAACCTCTTCTTTTCCTCACTGAAATACAGGTGTCTGGGGTAAATGACACTAACCTCTTTTCTGTTCCTTCCCACTTTCTCTATCCTCATTTTCAATCCAAAGCTTTATGTTGCATCTATGTGCCTCTGGCATTTTGTCTCTGCTAACTGTAAGGAACTGAGGAGTTATTATCCTGATTTTCCTTAGAATGACTACTGCTTCCGTGTCAGAGACCTGTCTCTATGGGCTGAGCACATAACAGAGATGACAGTGTCTGGCATGGAGGCATACATTCCTCACTCTTTCTCCCTCCTGTTGTTCTCCGAAACTATGCCTCCGTGCTTGCACCTTGCATAGTTACTCTCTTCCAACTCTGTCTATTAACATCTATCTTTCCTTCTTGCTGGAAGTTTGCCTACATTCAACTTGTTCCTAAAAAGGGTGATCATTTTAATCCCTCAAACTATCATCCTATTGCTTTAATTTCCAGCCTCTCTAAGGTTTTTGAATCTATCCTCAACAGGAAGATTCTTAAACATCTATCACTTCACAAGCTTCTATCTGATTGCCAGTATGGGTTAAAACAAGACCACTCTACTGGTGATCTTTTGGCTTCCCTTACTGAGTCTTGGTCATCCTCTTTTAGGGATTTTGGTGAAACTTTTGCTGTGGCCTTAGACATACAAGAACCTAAGAACATAAGAAATAAGGAAACCTGTAAGAAGCGACCAGGCTTACACGTGGCAGTCCCTGTATGAAATATACCTACCTATTTCCACCTATCATCCCCATCCATAAACTCATGTAAGCTTCTCTTAAAGCTCCCTAATGTCTTAACACTAATAACATAATTACCGAGTCCATTCCACTCATCTACCATTCTATTTGAGAACCAATTTCTTCCTATCTCTTTCTTAAATCTAAAATTTTCAAGCTTGAATCCGTCATTTCTTGTTCTATCCTGGTTGCTGATCCTAAGAATTTTGCTTATATCCCTCCTTGTTATAACCCTTATACCACTTAAAGACTTCAATCAGGTCCCCGCCTAACCTACGTCTCTCTAAAGAATGTAAATTTAACAGCTTCAATCTCGCCTCTTAAGGAATACTCCTCATCCCCTGTATCCTTTTAGTCATTCTCCTTTGTACTGATTCAAATAGACCTATATCTTTCCCATAATGTGGGGACCAGAACTGCAGTGTAGTCTAGATGAGATCTGACCAGCGCCAAATATAACTTTAATATTACTTCGGGCCTTCTACTTCGGACCTTCCACTTTTAACACTCTTAAAAATTAATCCTAATACCCTATTTGCCCTGTTTATGGCCTATATGCATTGCTTTCCTAGACGGAGTTCTGAGCTAACTATAACTCCTAAATCTTTTTCATACTGTGAACTTACCAGAGTTTCATTGTTTATTGTGTACCTACTGTGTGGGTTTCCTCTACCTATGCTAAGTACTTTGCATTTCTTGATATTAAACTGCATTTGCCATCTGTCTATCCATTCATTCATCCTATCTAAATCTGCCTGCAAGGCGATGGCATCCGATTCTGACCTAATTAATCTACCCATCTTTGCATCATCTGCAAATTTACTAACATCACTTCCAAGTTAATTCCACTATCCAAGTTATTGATATATATTAAAAACAACGATGACCCTAATACACATCCCTGTGGCACCCCACTAATTACATTACCATTCTTTGTCACCCATCGCTTAGCCATGACCTTATCCAACCTAACACCTTCCCACCTATCCCAAGTGGCCTAACCGTTCTCAGGAGCCTCTGATGGGGTACCTTGTCAAATGTTTTACTTAAGTCCATATATAAGATGTCATAACTATCAATATTATCTACTGCCTTGTACACTTTACTGTAAAACTTTAACAAGTTCGTCAGGCAAGACTTCCCCTTTGTGAAGCTATGCTGTGACTAATTTATCAAGTTATGTTTGTCTAAATGCTCCCTAATGTTCCTTGCTATTATTAACTCCATTATTTTACCTACAACTGAAGTTAAGCTGACAGGTCTATAATTAGACACTGAACTTTTATCTCCATTCTTAAAGATGGGTACTATATTAACATTACTGGTACCTCACCTGACTCAAGTGATTCCTAAAGACAGAAACTAACAGCTTGCTAATAACCTCTTTGCATTCCTTAAATACTCTGGGATATATTTCATCTGGTCCTGGTGTCTTGAAATTTTTTTTGCCTATATATCTCCTGTTCTACTCTCTCCTTAGTTATGGAAATAAGTCAGCTTCTCATTCTCATCTGCTGTAAACATCTGTTCACTGTTTATTATATCCTGCATGTTTTCCTGGGTCATTCAGAATTTTATTAATCACCACCCCAGAACTAACCAACTCCCCATCTGCTCCCTTTAATGGACCTATAATATCTATTCTTCATCCTGTATACCTGATAAAATCCCTTGGGGTTTGTCTTCATCTGGCTGACTACCTTTAATTCATAACTGCCCCTAGCTTTCCTTGTTAACCTCCTGACTGTTCTAAGTAATTCATTATATTGTAGCCTTAAAACCTCTTCACCTGCCCTTAGTCTCTTATATATACTTCTCTTCTGTCTGTCTGGCTGGCTGGCTACCTTTAATTCATAACTGCCCTTAGCTTTCCTCGTTAACCTCCTGACTGTTCTAAGTAATTCATTATATTGTGGCCTTAAAACCTCTTTACCTGCCCTTATATATACTTCTCTTCTGCCCTATATAGTGTTTTAACCAAACAGTCATCCATTTAGGGTAATTTTTCTTTGATCTTATTGCTCTATACAGAATGTTTGCTAACTGTCCTGTATGTAATTTATCTACAAAATATTCATACAACTCATCTACATTTACTTCACCTAATCCTCTCATCTCAGCCCTTTCTGTCCTCTCCACTTCCTCATCTATTTGCCTCAATCTCACATCTTCCGTCTCAGCATGACCTGACCCTCCAACATACACCTATTTCCCCTTCTCTTTCCTCCACCCCTTCTGGACACTTCTTCCCTCCTCTTGCCCTACACCCTCACACCTAACCTAACCTCTCTCATCCTGCTCTATCTCTCTCAACTCTGTCCCAGACCTGACCTCACCCTGCATTCGTTGCCAGTCAACTTTTTGGAGGTACCTTTATAATTCCTCAAAATCTGCTCTCCTAAAGTCAGGTATTTTACTAGTGTTTTTGCTTCTAAAAGTTTCTTCCTATTTTAATTTGTACCTAATTTCCCAATGATCACTGTTACCTTGCTGTCCTCCAGCCTCTACTTGTGTGACTGCTTCCTCACTGTTAGTAAGAATTAAATCTAGAATATTGTTCCCCCTTGTGGGTTCTACAACTAACTGTTTTAAAAAAATGATCCTGAATTACCTTGAGAAATTCCTCTGCTTCCTTGTTACCCACCATCAGGCTCTAGATATTCCTAAAAATTAAAATCTACTACACATATCTGACTGTATCTTCCTGCTTGCTCTATTTATCTCCTGCCATAGTGAGGTGTTAATTTCCTTTGTACTGTTCAGTGGCCTGTTCACTACTCCCAGTAATACTGACTGTAATCCTTCCTTAATATCTACCCATATTGACTCTGTTTTGCTATCTGTTTTAATTCTACTGTTAATACAACATTGTAATGTGTCCCTAACATATAATGCAATGCCTCCCCCTCTCCTGTTTTCCCAGTCTTAATAGAATAGTGTATAACGATCTACCTTAACCCCTGGATTAAATACTTTTCCTGACATACCTAACTCAGGAGGAGGAGGCAGTAGACACCTGCCGAAACGATAATTACTCCCAGTGAGGTCTAAAGCACTGTTCAGGGGGTGCTGTGAACTTATCATTAAACCAGCTGTGACCTCACTGAACGTTTCCCTTTGTGTCTCACAACACAAGGGGGCAGTCACAGCCTGCCCTCTAAAGACAACTCTCTTCCTCCACACAAAACTACAAGCACCTAATAACACACACACCCTTCACTCAAAAATTTTAAAATCATCAAGGCGACTCCTACACCAGCCTCAGAGTCCCCATCTGGGGAGGGGACCATAAATGTCCCCAGATCGGACTGCCTTTCTGTCGACGACCCTAAGTGTCTTGACACCCCCCTCAACTTTTTTTTCATTAACTTCTGCAACATTCGCAGTCTAAGATCTAATTTTCAATCTGTAGAACACCACCTCTCCTCTTCTAAACCTCTTCTTCTTTTCCTCACTGAAACTCAGGTGTCTGAGGCAACTGACAGTAGCCCATTTTCTGTTCCCCCCTACTTTTTCTATCCTCATTTTCGATCCAAAGCCGGATGCTGCGTTTATGTGCGCAATGACTTAACCTGCTCTCGTGCCCATGCTCTTGAATCTTCTGAGTTTTCCACCATCTGGCTATGACTACAGAGTCACTCTCATACTAAATTTATCTGTGCTGTATACCTCTCACCTAACTCCTCTGACTATAAGAAATTCTTTGACTACTTAACTTCCAAAGTGGAGCACATTCTGACCCTCTTCCCTTTTGCAGAGATCTCCATTCTTGGAGACTTCAATGTTCACCACCAGCTTTGGCTTTCCTCTCCCTTCACTGACCATCCTGGTGAACTTGCCTACAACATTGCTATCCTCCATGACCTAGAGCAACTGGTGCAACACCCTACTCGTATTCCTGACCGTCTTGGAGATACGCTCAACATTCTTGACCTTTTCCTGACATCTAATCCTTCTGCTTATGCTGTCACCCTTTCTTCTCCGTTGGGCTCCTCCAATCACAATCTCATATCTTTATCTTGTCCTATTACTCCAATCCCTCCTCAGCATCCCCCTAAGCGAAGGTGCCTCTGGCGTTTTGCCACTGCTAGTTGGGGGGACCTGAGGAGGTATTTTGCTAATTTTCCTTGGAATGACTACTGCTTCCGTGTCAGAGACCCGTCTTTGTGTGCTGAGCGCATAACAGAGGTGATAGTGTCTGGCATGGAGGCATACATTCCTCACTCTTTTTCTCGTCCTAAACCTTCTAAACCTTGGTTTAACACAGCTTGTTCTCATGCTATACATGATAGAGAGGTGGCCCACAAAAGGTACTTAAGCCTTCCATCACCAGAATCTCATGCACTTTATATTTCTGCCCGGAACCATGCCAAGTCTGTTCTCCAACTAGCCAAAACTCCTTCATTAACAGAAATGTCAAAACCTTTCAAGATCTAACTCCCCTCGTGATTTCTGGCATCTAGCCAAAAATATCTCCAATAACTTTGCTTCTTCTTTCCCTCCTCTATTTCAACCAGATGGCACCACTGCTATCACATCTATTTCTAAGGCTGAACTCTTTGCTCAAACCTTTGCTAAAAACTCTACCTTGGACAATTCTGGGCTTGTTCCTCCCTCTCCTCCACCCTCTGACTACTTCATGCCACCTATTAAAATTCTTCGCAATGATGTTTTCCATGCCCTCGCTGGCCTAAACCCTCGGAAGGCTTATGAACCTGATGGGGTCCCTCCTATTGTTCTCCGAAACTGTGCCTCCGTGCTTGCACCTTGCCTAGTCAAACTCTTTCAGCTGTGTCTGTCAACATCTACCTTTCCTTCTTGCTGGAAGTTTGCCTACATTCAACCTGTTCCTAAAAAGGGTGACCGTTCTAATCCCTCAAACTACCGTCCTATTGCTTTAATTTCCTGCCTATCTAAAGTTTTTGAATCTATCCTCAACAGAAAGATTCTTAAACATCTATCACTTCACAACCTTCTATCTGATCGCCAGTATGGGTTCCGTCAAGGCCGCTCTTCTGGTGATCTTCTGGCTTTCCTTACTGAGTCTTGGTCATCCTCTTTTAGAGATTTTGGTGAAACTTTTGCTGTTGCCTTGGACATATCAAAAGCTTTTGATAGAGTCTGGCACAAAGCTTTGATTTCCAAACTACCCTCCTACGGTTTCTATCCTTCTCTCTGCAACTTCATCTCGTTTCCTTTCTGACCGTTCTATTGCTGCTGTGGTAGACGGTCACTGTTCTCCTAAATCTATTAACAGTGGTGTTCCTCAGCGTTCTGTCCTGTCACCCACTCTCTTCTTATTATTCATTAATGATCTTCTAAACCAAACTTCTTGTCCTATCCACTCCTACGCTGATGATACCACCCTGCACTTTTCACGTCTTTTCATAGACGTCCAACCCTTCAGGAGGTAAACATATCATGCAGGGAAGCCGCAGAACGCCCGACTTCTGATCTTTCTAAAATTTCTGATTGGGACAGAGCAAACTTGGTATTGTTCAATGCCTCAAAAACTCAATTCCTCCATCTATCAACTCGACACAACCTTCCAGACAACTATCCCCTCTTCTTCAATGACACTCAACTGTCCCCCTCTTCTACACTGAACATCCTCGGTCTGTCCTTTACTTGTAATCTGAACTGGAAACTTCACATCTCATCTCTAGCTAAAAGAGCTTCTATGAAGTTAGGTGTTCTGAGACGTCTCCGCCAGTTTTTCTCACCCCCCCCGGCTGCTAACTCTGTACAAGGGCCTTATCCGTCCATGTATGGAGTATGCTTCACATGTCTGGGGGGGTTCCACTCATACTGCTCTTCCAGACAGGGTGGAATCAAAAGCTTTTCGTCTCATCAACTCTCCTCTAACTGACTGTCTTCAGCCTCTCTCTCACCGCCGCAATGTTGCATATCTAGCTGTCTTCTACCACTATTTTCATGCTAACTGCTCTTCTGATCTTGCTAACTGCATGCCTCCCCTCCTTCCGCGGCCTCGCTGCACAAGACTTTCTTCTTTCTCTCACCCCTATTCTGTCCACCTCTCTAATGCAAGAGTTAACCAGTATTCTCAATCATTCATCCCTTTCTCTGGTAAACTCTGGAACTCCCTGCCTGCTTCTGTATTTCCACCTTCCTATGACTTGAATTCCTTCAAGAGGGAGGTTTCAAGACACTTATCCATCAATTTTTGACCACTGCTTTGACCCTTTTATGGGACTGGCATTTCAGTGGGCATTTTTTTTATTAGATTTTTTTTGCCCTTGGCCAGTGTCCTTCCTACATGAAAAAAAAAAAAAAAGTTTGTTAAAGCAATGATATCAAGGTTCTCTACACATGCTATTTCTCTAAGCAAGTCTATTTTATTCAAAATACTTCTACAATTTGTGTAGTAAACACTTAAGCTATTTCTCACCTTCCCTGAGCTAGTTATCTTTCCAGATTTAACTAATTTATCCTTCGTTTTGACCTCACAACCCCTTTTGATAGAGTATGGGAAAAAGCTTTAATTTCCAAACTACCCTCCTACGGCTTCTAACCTTCTCTTTGTAACTTCATCTCAAGTTTCCTTTCTGACCATTCTATTGCTGCTCTGGTATACAGTCATTGGTCTTCTCCTAAATCTATTAGCACCTTCAACACAATGACGCCTATGTAGGCATCATGAAGCACCAGTAGAATATACAACGAGTAGGTAGACACCTACTCGTAGGTGTAGGTATGACACCTACACCTACGTAGGTGTCATAATTACATTGTGTTTTAGTTGTTGTTGAGTGATCCCGTACTGTGCCTTGGCTCTTAGCTACAGACTCCATATATTGTCCTTGACGTTCTATTGTTACTCCCACCATCCCTGTTCCCACCAATCACGTAAATGAGGTGCACCATGCCCCACCCTCTATCCAGTATGAGGAAATCTCATTGGCAGACCCTTACATCATAGTTTTCTCCCCTATGGTCCTTCCCTTATCTTCCATATCCCCCTATCCTTCTCTTGATCCCAAACCCCTCGGCTTTTGACTCTGTTTAGGAACTGGTACCTCAATAGGCCTTTTATTTTTATTATAATGTTGTTGCCCTTGGCCAGTGCCCCTCATAGAGAGAGAGAGAGAGAGAGAGAGAGAGAGAGAGAGAGAGAGAGAGAGAGAGAGAGAGAGAGAGAGAGAGAGAGAGAGAGAGAGAGAGAGAGAGAGAGAGAGAGAGAATCACTCACTCATTCCATTTATGCACAACTTAAGCAAACTTATTTGTTACAATGCATTAATATTCTTCCCAATGCACCAAGTACAACCCATCCAACATGTGAATAACTTCACACTATGGATGTACCCTATATTTCATTCAACGTAAGCAAATGTACAGGGGAGAACTAGCAAAGATGAAACAAAACACCCAACAACTTAGAAACTGTTTTTGGCAATAAAAGATATGAAATTTCTAGTTCAGAGGTTTGATGAAGGGCAGACCAAGAATATTTTGTGTAGAGGAAGAAAGTTGTCTGGAAGATATGTTGAGTGGATAGGGGAAGAAATGAGTCTTGAGCCAATGAACAAAACAAAGTCTGTTCTGCTCCATTATGAAATTAAAGAATTACAGAAAAAAAAAGAGTATGTGTGAAAAGATGTTAAGAGATAACAAGTGCTTTTTCAAGCAAGAAGGGAATGTTTGGAAACAGAGGGAAAGTCTCTTCTGCTGTAAACACCCCATCCTGGAGGGAGCAAGGTTTTGGAGACAGATAAATGGAAAATAGATATAGAAGAAACTACAGCATGCATAAGCCATGGAGAGGAAGGCCTGAGATCAGACTCCAGGTGAGACACTCAGCAACGCAGATAACAGCAGCAGCAGGGAGCAGACACTGACACTCAGAGCAGTAGATGCCTGCTTCCCTCTTTGATACAAGTTACTGAGTTTCTATTTTTTACCCTCTTCCCACAACTATGAAAGATGCCTCCCTCCCCTTAGTGCCTTGGGCTTACCGTCCAATGGCAGGGAGGCTGCTGTGCCATTCAGCAAGGAGCTCTTCCAGCGGTGGTAGTGCACCAGACCAATGTAGCCATCGGAAAGGGCCTTGAAGCGCTTGTCTGTCCTTGTCTCAATCCCCTGTGCTGGAGGCTGCCTCTGGTTCTGGATGTCCTCTATCATCTGTGCATTGGAGTGTTACTCTTTCATATTATATTAGTCATGTAATCTCTTTACACCAGCAACTTGCAAGTCAATACTTCTGTTTGTATGTCTTAAAAAGGCCTGACATGTAATAACCTGCAATAGTCCATCAGCATCTCTGTCTGTTGCTTCTGCAAGATCTTGTGATAAAATGTCATGAAACACTGATGTCTCTAACTTCATACCATGAAGAATGGACCTGAATTTTTTTCTGTCATCCACAGACAGACTTGGGACATTTCTGGTGATGACGTCCGTCACCTGTAAGCAAGGGATTGATGTGAGAGGAATACAAATAACATCATTCTTTCCTTAAATATACAAGACTTCAATAGCCAGGGTGTGGAAGACTATAGTTTGTGCTATTGTTGCTATATACAGAATAACAAACTGTATTGTGGGTACTGCTCTTATCACTGCTCCTATTGGTGTATGCTAGGGCTCCCCAACTTCCTGTTTCTTGTTTGTTTTATATGTAAATTACTTAATCAGATTGATAAATCACCCATGGGGAGGGTTATATGTGTCTGTCCTCATGGACATCATCATCTCGTCAATTTCTAAACATTCTATTATTAAAAAATTTTAAATTCTAAGCAGGTTTTGAAGTACCCATGAAATGAAGATTAACATAGTTAAAACTCAGTTTTTTTGTAGTGAATGGTGACAATGATGATAAGCAGCCAGTTATGGTGGACAATGTAGCAGTTGTATCCTGTGTATATCTAGATAGTCCACTGTGTATGTCTAGGTAGTCCATTCACAGCTGATGGGTCTGCTTCCACGGCAATTAAGATTCATGCAGAAAACAAAATGTGTAATACTCTAAAATTTGTTACTTTTGTTAACAAGAAAAATGATGCTCCTTTCTATGTCAAAATAAGGCATTTCAAGCTGCTCTCATGGCAACCTTGCTTTATGGCTGAGTCATGCCTAAGAGACTTAAAACCAATACCTGTGGTGTGTCAAACAGGTGTTAAGGGTGAGGAAGCCCACCTGTAATGACCTTTGTTTATTATAATTAGGATTACCCACATTACATGCGATGGTCATCAGTAAACGGCATAGATTCTTTTCACTCATGTGGAGCAAAATATCATACCTTAAGGGTGTTCCATTAGCCCACACCATACGCACCATCTTAAGTTATAATTACCACGTTGCTCATCTCCTAAGGGACTTACTGCACAATGATATTAGTGAAGTACAAATTGTTCTTGACAACCATAGACAAAAGTGTTAAACTCTCATTCATCGAGACTTCAACTTTACTGTACCTTAAATCCTAATACAAATGAAAAAGAATATAAAAGAGGCACATCATGTATCCTGGGCCAGAACATGAGTGAGCAGCCACTTCTTTGCTGTGGAAGGTGGTGGAATAGGTGTGGGAGGGCCATTTGCCTTTGGACTAGTGCCTGTGTGAATGTGGAGAAATCCAATCTGAAAGGCACGTCATCGAACAGTGTTCAAAATCAGCTGTGCTCAGGCAACAATATGGGATCACCACAATGGAAACTTTACTTGCTAAAAGGGATGATTATGAGATGAGTGGTCTTATTTATAGTATTCTTTCTTTGTATGTTTAGATTATAATGAACTGTTACTGTTCTGTGTATAACTTAAAGTACATATATTATGTTGGACCATATAACTGATGTATACGATAATCCCTCAACTATCATGGGTGTTACATTCCAAAACCCCATCATAGGCGAAAATCTGCGAAGTAAGAACAGTACTGTACTTGCATTTTTTTTCATTATTTTTATAATTTGTATATATATTTCATTTTTATTATTATTATTATTATAGATTTAAGTTTTTATAAACTCTCCATTATATTTCTTTTCCTTCTTGATGTAGGGAACACTAGATTCATTGATGCTGTAATGGTGGCCTACATTTGCATATCTTCTCCCTTCTTTAAGCATGTCAAGGATTCTCACCTTCTCTGCTATAGTAAGCATCTTCCTGTGGCACTTGGGTTCACTGCCAAAGCCTTGGAAGGTACAGAATGTTTGGACATCGTAGGGCTTGAAACAAGATCACACAACAGAAACTAGCCACACCCTACACCTCCTGAGTTTCGTTTTCCATACAGTATGTGCAATTCTTTGTTTACTCTTCTACGATACACTACATATTTTCTTTTAATATATTTTAATTAATGAGTTATATAGCCCAGTACTGTACTGTATTTTTATATTCATTTACTAATTTAAAAATTTTTTGGTCTAGAAAATGCTTATTTCATCAGAGAAATAATTAAAACCTCAAAAATATAAATACCTATCGGCTGCAGAAACCCATGATATAAATTTGCACATATTAGCCAGAAAAATCCAGAATGTACTGAAGGCAAGATAGGTGAGCCCATGATAGTTGATGGATTACTGTGTTAAGTTGCAATTTATGATACATCGATACATCCCTACAATAAAACCTCTGTATCACCTCTGTTATGCGCTCAGCACACAAGAATGGGTTTTTGGCACAGAAGCGGTAGTCATTCCAAGGAGAATCAGAAAAATAACTCCTCAGGCTTACTAACGATTTATAAAATATAAAGAACCTATGAATCATTATTTCAACTACACTGTTGTGTAATAACTACCCTAAAGAATAAATAATGTAAGAAAATAAGGTGACTGCAAAAGGTCACTAGACTAATACAAGAAAAGGCATGAGTTATATATCCACACACTTCAGTTAAGACAGCTTGTGCCACCCTGAAAGAGAGGAATACACACAAGTACATCCACAACAGAGAATCTACAGGTAAAACAGGACACACACCCGCAACAGGAACTCCAGGGGAAGATGTGGTGCTGTGTGGGTGATGACACACGGCAGGAACCTGAAGGCATTGTCCCACCGGTGCTCGTGGATGGCAGTGTGAAGCAGCTCCAGTGACCACCTGAAGTCATTGCTGTTGGTGAATTGTGAGGGCTGGACATAATTATGGTCAGCCACATCATCATCAGACTCAAAAAGGTCTGATCCACAATCTTCTCTCACCTGTAAGAGGTTCAGAATGTTACCCAGAGTAGGACCACAGAAAACCACACCACCTCTTGAAGTTGCCTGTATTCACTCCTTGACATCATGGATATAGCAGGGCACAATAACAAAAAGACTTATCACAATCACCAATAAATCGATAACGATGACCTTATCAGTGATAACCAGTAATTGATAAATGGTGAAAAATTTATCGCCCATTGAGGTGATAAAAGATAAATTGATAAAACCAAAATTTAACAATTGATGCAAGATGCCTCAACTGAAAATAACAGTAATACAAAACAAAGAAATACCTAGAATGAACAGAAATCTAGTTACTTTACATGTTCAGTGTGGCTGCCAGTGCAGATTGTTGTGACCCATTCCTGCATCAGATTTTAAGTTCCTTGTGTTAGACTATGACTTGGAAACAAACCAACCCCCAGCATTAGATGCAATTTGCATTAACTTCTTTGGTACAGCTAGTCAAAACACATGCCACACGTCATATCTGGGATTTCCACGCACGTGGCAAGCTTTAAGACTCCACCACTGATATTCACAAAACTAAACATAATTATAACATACTATGTATAAGAATAATAACATACTATTTAACCAATGATTCCATTGTGCCTTACACAGCAGGAGAGAGAGAGAGAGAGAGAGAGAGAGAGAGAGAGAGAGAGAGAGAGAGAGAGAGAGAGAGAGAGAGAGAGAGAGAGAGAGAGAGAGAGAGAGAGAGAGAGAGAGAGAGAGAGAGAGAGAGAGAGAGAGATGGCCAACTTGCATGTGTGTAGAAGTTGTCATCTGCTAAATTATACTATAATATTTTGGCAATGAGTGAAATAATAACAAATAGAAATATGTACCAGTATTATAATAATAGTACAAAAGCAAAACACGACTGTTGTCAAACATTTTGCTTTGTCACACTCTTTCCCACCACCCATCCCACCACTTTTCTTGTGAATGCTTGTGAGGAGGAAGGGAGAGAAAAGAGCAAGATACTACATAATGGAGGGTGAAGGGGAGATAACAGAGATATAGGGAGGAGCTGGTTGAAAAAGAAATATATAAAAAATGTTCATCATTATTTATACAATGATATTCATCATTATTTATACAATATTTATACAATATTCATACAATGAAACAGAGATGTACTGTTGGTGCAAGACTGAAATAGTTTCACATGAAACACACACACACACACACACACACTCAAATGACCATGACGCAGTATGCTTGTCTCTCACATATGTTATCAGAGATGAAATAATGCGTATACTGTGTCATCATGTCAAAGAGGTTAAAACATTATATGTTAGTGATGACACCACTGCTGTGAATTGGGACTAGTTTCAACTTTTCTTAGGCATTTGTGCTTCTTTAAAGCTTTTGCACATGCAGACACAAAATATATAAAGCGAAGCATCTCATTGATAAAAAACTTGAAAATTGTTCAAACAGTGTAATGCTGATAGATATATATGGAACTATGAGAAGCACTGTGGGAAAGATGACAGATGGCAACATTTAGGTGCTATAGACACAACAACTGTCAGAGTGATGACACCTCTGCTTGATGTGAGTATGACATTGTACAGTGACAATTTATATACTTCAGAGGACTTGTTGTCACAAAAGACACATCTTTGTGGCACAGGTCATTCTTCTTGGGCAGGACTTTCAAATAAGGTTGCAAAAGGACAAATAAATAAAGGGGAAATAATCTAAATGCAAAATGATAAAAGGGTCAAAGTGTTTCATTGAAAAGATAAGAGGAGTGTTATCACATTGTCCTCTACCCCAGAATATAATGACATGTTAATACCAACTAGTAAAACATCAAGATATGGAGATCAAATTGTAAAACCAAAAAGTTTTGTAGACCACAACAAAACTAAGAAAAGGCTAGGTGCTTCAGACCAGATGTCAGGCTACTACACAGCCTGAAAAAATAAATAAATAAATAAAAAATAAATAAATAAATAAATAAAATAAATAAAAATAAAATAAATAAACAAACAAATAAATAAAAATAAATAAATAAATAGTATGTGAAAATTGCAGTAAAGTTGCTTACTGTTACTTCAGTACTAAAGGTTTAGACAATCTGTAACAAGTACTTTTCTCATAAGCCACTCTCATTACTGTGTTTTCAAGAGTCTCATACTGTCACTCATAACTGACTCTATTGAAAACTTACAGCCAGGCAGAAGGCAGCAAGTACTGGGGAATCCCCAAGAGGGCAACATTATCTAGAAGCAGATAAAGTGCCAAAATGAATATTAACAAAGAGATGCGTCAGCTGCTACAGAATGACACCAATACATCAATATAATTTCAACTATGAATTTAATGGTAACATCTACAAATGAGTTCTTTAACAATTCAAGCACTTGGTGTTTGTACAATAATTTGAGTATTCTACATATTTCATTGACATTGCTTTGTAACAAAAGTATATGATCACTGAACTACAACCCACTGGTGGGTCACATTGCAAACCTGGCTAGTATACCAGGACCCACCAGTGGGTCCTGCCATACTGAGTGTGTCAAGCCTACCAGGACCCACCAGTGGGTCCTGCCATACTGAGTGTGTCAAGCCTAACAGTTACTCAGGACCAACCAGTGGGTTGTGCTGTACTGAGTGTGTCAAGCCTAACAGTTACTCAGGACCAACCAGTGATACTGACCACCAGCTGTACTGTGTCAAGCCTAACAGTTACTCAGGACCCAACAGTGGGTCCTGCCATATTGACTATGTCAAGCCTAACAGTCACTTAGGACCCACCAGTGGGTCGTGCTGTACTGAGCATGTCAAGCCTAAGTTACTCAGGACCCACCAGTGCTGTACTGAGTGTGTCAAACCTAACAGTTACTCAGGACCCACCAGTGAGTCCTGCCATACTGAGTGTGTCAAGCCTAACAGTTACTCAGGACCCACCAGTGGGTTGTGCCATACTGAGTGTGTCAAACCTAACAATTACTCAGGACACTGTTCTGTTGTTCCCTTCACTCAAATATGTAGTTAATTTTGGAGTTATATCATGGCCTCTGGGCACTGATGATATGCTGGCTATTCTTCCTATGTATTTTGTCATAGAATGCTTTAGAATGATTAGTAGTGGTAAAAAATCATCAAAAACTATTTACCAAGACTGGGACCACTGAAAAAGTAGTTGCTTCCTGAGGCACCCTGGTCATGGCAGGCACTGTGGAGCCACAGGGAGGATTTCTTGCACACTTATCACTTGATTCATCATTGCTGCTGCTGTCTGTGGGCAGGACATAATCACAGCCATCATCATCATCATCAGACTTAAAAAGGTCTGATCCATAGTCTTCTCCCACCTGTAAGAGGTTCAAAAGGTTACCCAGAGTAAGACCACAGCAAACCACACCACCTCTCTAAGTTTCCTGTATTCACTCCCTGACGTATGGACAGAGCTGGGCACGGTAACGAAAAGATTTATCACGATAACCAACATACCGATAACAATAACCTTAACAATAACCTTGCCAGCAATAACTGATGATCAGTTACTGGTGATAAATTTATTGCCCGATGAGATGATAACAGATAAATCGATAAATCCAAAACTCCAATACTAATAATAATGATATTGATATTTTAAATAATAAAATCAATAAATCCAAATCTATATTTTTTATCTTTACCTTAAAAAAAAAAAATCTTAGAATAAAAAATAAAACTCAATGTTTATCCTCTCTTCACTAATGTAAAGTACTCCTTTAAGTACAGTAACTACTTTTTTTGTAGGGTCACCAGCCAAGGGAGAAGAGAGAGAGAGAGAGAGAGAGAGAGAGAGAGAGAGAGAGAGAGAGAGAGAGAGAGAGAGAGAGAGAGAAGAGAAAGAGAAAGAGAGAGAGAGAGAGAGAGAGAGAGAGAGAGAGAGAGAGAGATGCTGGTCCCCAAATATGGTTTGATTTTGAAAGTCTAAAACTTCAACATGCTCATATTCCAAAAACTAAAATTATCAATTGTTGCTAGTTTGAAGCAAAAGTATCGGCGATAACAAAGAATCGATAATGCAGGAAAGATAATTATCAGATAACTGCTAACTCCCACCTATGGTTATGGACTTATGGAAAGATAATTATCAGATAACTGCTAACTCCCACCTATGGTTATGGACTTATATGGTGGGAGGCAGGCAAATAGGTACAGGTTCCTCCTTGAAACACTGCTGCACTGGAGGGTTCTGGTTCTTGAGGGGCAGTTTGAAGGAAGGTGAGACTAGGCACACTTTCTTCCTGTTCTTGCTTCTTCTAAGTGGGTGCATGTTTCTGGGTCAGACAATTTGGTTTTCAATTACTTTCCAGGTATGTATAATTCAATATCTCGCTATTCTTCTTTCTACTGGGTATAACTTGCATTTTCTGTCTTGCCAAGCAATTAATTTTCTTCTTTGTTCGTCTTGTTCCTCAGATATTCTTATACAGAAGGTGAATGTTTTTTGCACTCCCTCTGTGTCAATGTGTTTTGTTTGTGAAGGGCCAAGAATTGGGAGCAGTAGTCAGTGTGAGGTAAGGTTACTCATTTCCACAGAGTGATCATGGCTGTGTTGCCTCTTGTGCTAAATGTTCTCAGTATATACCCCATTAATTGTCTGCACTTTGCAGCTATTTTTCTGTGTGACAGTAAAGGAGGCATCTTAAGTCTGACTTGTGTTTTGTTTTCTGCTTGTGCCATTTGGTCCTTCTTAAGAGGTGTTGAAAGTGTTGTTACTGCAAAACTTATTGACCTTATTGACCTCAAATTCTTCTTCATTTAGTTTCACATTATTCACTTCTGTCCAGATTTTCTCAGTCTTCTTGTAACTTTGACATGTCATCTCTGTGATGTGTGAGGCTGAAAATTTGGATGTCATCCGTAAAAGACAGGAGTGAGCTTCATATGTCTGTGTTGGTCATTAATCATAACAAAGAGGATTGGTCCCATAACACTACCTTGGGGGACTCCACTTGTTATAGTGTATCCTTCTTGATGCTGCTCCTTGCACATGTTACTTGATACCTTCCTATTAGAAAGGATTGGATCTACCATCTTATTTTGCCCTTCATTCCATGTTGAGACAGTTTTTGCAGGAGGATCTGGTGGTGTAAGTCGTCACATGCCTTGGCAAAGTCAAGGTGGACTGCATCTACTCGTCATATGGCTTGGCAAAGTCAAGGTGGACTGCATCCATAGTTTCATCTCTTCCCAAGGATTCCAGTATAAATTTGTGAGTGTATCACTCAGTTAAGCAAGATCTCTTGCTTCTAAAACCTTGTTGGAAGTCATTTTGTGGGCCTAACTTGGCAGTGGACTGAGGGGTAAAATTATAATAATCTTACTGGTAAATGCAAATTAAGGAACTATATTATTACAATGAAATTGTTAAATTTCTAATAAAGCAAAGGTGTTCTCAAAGCTGAGTCATTATTATTTTGTATTTGATAGAATTTTTTTTGCTGCTAGGACTGAGTGATGCAAGTCTTTTTTTTTTTTTTTTTAATAATTCAGATTCCTAATATAATTTAGAAATATATAATTTGTAACAGCCTGCTATGTCCACCCCTAAATTCTAGCTATGGCCCCCGGGTTAAGAACCACTTGGTTAGAGGGTTAGTTAGGTTAAGTTTAACTAAGAATGTATCAATCGTCGTATTTTTAAACGAAAAAACGCCCTGAAAAATTCCCTGTGATTCGGGAAATTTCTAGGGAACTTTCCTAAACAGGAAATTCTTGTCGAGGCTTTGCGACGGTCAATGGTAGAAGTGAGTTTGTAGCGATTCTGAAATAACAGCATGAAATTTAATACACCGATATTGACTAAAATAAATGCAGAAAAGTACAAATCCTGGCATTCTCATCTTTACAGCACCATTCTTCAGCAATAGTGTACCTGCTTCGGCCAGCACCGCCACTCCCAGTGCTGCCTTGTGCAGGAGGTGAAGCAAACCACCAGCACACTACCGCTGCCAGAGGGAAACACGTCATGCGTGTTTTCTAGTCTATCACTGTTTATGCCTTCCCTACTAGCGAGTGGCGATGACACGTTGCAAACGCCACAGAGAAGGCAACTACGCAGAAACCAGCATCAGTCTGCCACTGCCAGGCCAGGCAGTAATGGCCGGTGAGCCGGTGACTGTGAGACACATATCAAACCTGTATTACCTACGAACCTTGACACTTGCTCCAGGCACACCAGTGCCATCACCACCACTCCTTACATTTGAAGCTTCTCTTTCCTCTCTAGATCGCCTCCTGGCAGGTATTTCGCTCATTTTGTGGTGAACACGTGCCGCTACCACAGACCACAGCCACGCCAAACTGATAATCTTGATTTTGATTGTAGAGGAGAGTAATGGAGAATGTACTTATTTCTTTAGCAAATCGCTCAAGTTCTTATCCTTTTGTGCCTGTTTTATTTCCTAAATTACATATTAAAATTGTTTAATAGTACAACGATACTTTGTAAGCTATATCAGTAATATGGTAAGATTTAAGAAGAATATGGATGGCAGCGTGAACTCACTTCACTAAGTGATGAAAACTTAATTATCTGTCACCCTTATGTCATTTGCCATCCTTCCTTGGTCAAACTCCCGTAATAATAATGACATACGCATAGGGTATATGGAATTTGTCACCTAAGACAAATACAGGATAATACTGAAATAGCATTACCGTTTCCATCATAATGTAGTCCGTAAAGCAATCCATGATCATGGTAATAAAGTTTTATTGCGCTGAGGTAGATATCAAGTCCATGATGTCACAGAAGAGCCATTCAGTCAATGCTAGGTGTTGCAAGACTTTCGCTACTGAGTTGACTAAATTGGCTTCCATTACTGATCATGAATTTCATGTTTACTATTCACTATTTAAAGTGTGGTTTTGTAAATATCCAGTCAGCTGGCAATAAGACTACTCAAATAAGAGAAATATTAAATGAACAATCACTTGATATCCCATGGCTGTTTCAGAGATTTGGTGGAATGAGTATGATACGTCTCCTAGCCACGACTCGGCCATAAAGCAAGGTTGACATGAGAGTAGCCTGAAACACCTTATTTTGACATAGGAAGGAGCATCATTATTCTTATTAACAAAAAACTCAGATGCCTCTTCCTCATCTGGGACACCCGGCACCACTGTTTCCCTTTCCTTATGATCAATTTGCTTGACGAACGACTGCTGCTTCATGATTATTTCAGTCTGCTTGTTTACTTTTTTGTTACATTTCCGACAACTTCTTGTCTGCAGCTGTTTCATAATTTGTTATAATTTGCCTTAGGTCTGCTAATTCATTGGCAGTGCTTAACGGGAGATCTTTTAATCAGGCTGCTGCTTCAGAATCACTGCTTTCATTAGACAATATAGTTTCAATCAACTCATCCCGCTATATCTGTAATTCAGTTTTCTTGGAGCAGACCCAGGCGTGTCTGACTCAGACTAGAGCTGACCGCGCGCGCGCACACACACACACACACACACACACACACTGACACTTTACAGTCTTATATCTGATTGGCAGTATGGGTTCCGTGGTGGCTGCTCTCATAATGATCTTCTGGCCTTCCTTACAGAGTCTTGATCATCCTCTTTTAGAGATTTTAATGTCTTTTTACAGACATCCAACACTTCAGGAACCAAACAACTTACAGGAGGATGCCACAGAATGCCTGACTTCTGATCACTAATATTTTTGATTGGGGCAGAGCAAACTGCCCCAATAACTGCTTCAATAACTCAGTCCCTCCTCTTATCAACTTGACACAACCTCCCAGTAACTATCCTCTCTTCATTGACACTCAACTGTCTCCCTCTTCTACAATGAACATCCTTGGTCTCTTCTTACTAATAATCTGAACTGGAACCTTCATATTTTATCTCTACCTAAAACAGTTTCTCTAAAGTTAGGCATTCTGACCTGTCTCTGCCAGTTTTTCTCCTTCCTTTCCTCAACCATTTGTTCCTTTTTCTGGTAGACTCTGGAACTCCCTACCTGCTTCTATATTTTCCCCTTCCAGCGACTTGAATATTGTTGAGGGGAAGGTTTCAAGATAGCTATCCTCCAATTTTGTAATATCCTTTTGACTTTTTTTTTTTGGAACCGACACCTCAGTGATTTCTTTTTTTTCTTTTTTTCGTTGCCCTTGGCCAGTGACCTTCACTAAGCTGTTTTCCTTCCTTGAACTGATTTCTCACCAAGTTCACAATATACGTGTTGCTTCCTTGTCTTCAGATGCATGCAACAGCATTTCAATTCATTATGACCATTGAAGTGTTGCGTATTTAAGGAAAGAAAGAAGTTAATTGCATTCCTTTCACATTGATCCCTGGTTTACTGGTGACGGACGTCATCACCAGAAATGTTCCGAGTCTGTCTAGAATGACAGAAAAAAATTCAAGTCCATTCTTTATGGTATGAAGCTAAAGACATTAATGTTTCTTGACATTTCATTACAAGATCTCGCAGAAGCAACGGACAGAGATGCTGATGAACTGTTGCAGGTTAGTACATGTCAGGCCTTAAGACATACACAACTAATGACTTGTAAGTTGCTGGTGTAAAGAGATTACATGACAAATATAATATGAAAGAGTAACACTTGCCAATGCACAGATGATAGAGGACATCCAGAACCAGAGGCAGCCTCCGGCACAGGGAACTGGAACCTGGACAGACAAGCGCCTCAAGGCCCTGTCCGATGGCTACGTTGGTCTGGTGCACTACCACCGCTGGAAGAGCTCCTTGCTGAATGCCACATCAGCCTCCTCACCTCCCAGATGGAGGCATCTCTCATAGTTGTGGGAAGAAGGAAAAAAATAAGAAACTCAGTGATTTGTATCAATGAGGAAAGCAGGATCACTGCACACACACGCAGCCGAGGAGTCACTTCCCTGGGTATGGAGTGTTATTTATTTATTTTTATTTATTTTCATTTTTTTTATTTAGGAGGGACACTGGCCAAGGGCAACAAAAATCCAATAAAAAAAAAATGCCCACTGAAATGCCAGTCCCATAAAAGTGTCAAAGCAGTAGTCAAAAATTGATGGATAAGTGTCTTGAAACCTCCCTCTTGAAAGAATTCAAGTCATAGGAAGGTGGAAATACAGAAGCAGACAGGGAGTTCCAGAGTTTACCAGAGAAAGGGATGAATGATTGAGAATACTGGTTAACTCTTGCGTTAGAGAGGTGGACAGAACAGGGGTAAGAGAAAGAAGAAAATCTTGTGCAGCGAGGCCGCGGGAGGAGGGGAGGCATGCAGTTAGCAAGATCAGAAGAGCAGTTAGCGTGAAAATAGCGGTAGAAGACAGCTAGAGATACAACATTGCTGCGGTGAGAGAGAGGCTGAAGACAGTCAGTTAAAGGAGAGGAGTTGATGAGACGAAAAGCTTTTGATTCCACCCTGTCTAGAAGAGTAATATGAGTGGAAACCCCCCAGACATGTGAAACATACTCCATACATGGATGGATAAGGCCCTTGTACACCCTTGTACAGAGTTAGCAGCTGGGGGGGTGAGAAACAACTGGCGAAGACGTCTCAGAACACCTAACTTCATAGAAGCTGTTTTAGCTAGAGATGAGATGTGAAATTTCCAGTTCAGATTATAAGTATAGAACAGACCGAGGATGTGCAGTGTAGAAGAGGGGGACAGTTGAGTGTCATTGAAGAAGAGGGGTTAGTTGTCTGGAAGGTTATGTCGAGCTGACAGATGGAGGAATTGAGTTTTTGAGGCACTGAACAATACCAAGTTTGCTCTGCCCCAATCAGAAATTTTAGAAAGATCAGAAGTCGGGCGTTCTGCGGCTTCCCTGCGTGAAATATTTACCTCCTGAAGGGTTGGACGTCTATGAAAAGATGTGGAAAAGTGCAGGGTGGTATCATCAGCGTAGGAGTGGATAGGACAAGAAGTTTGGTTTAGAAGATCATTAATGAATAATAAGAAGAGAGTGGGTGACAGGACAGGACCCTGAGGAACACCACTGTTAATAGATTTAGGAGAAGAACAGTGACCGTCTACCACAACCACAGCAGCAATAGAACGGTCAGAAAGGAAACTTGAGATGAAGTTACAGAGAGAAGGATAGAAGCCGTAGGAGGGTAGTTTGGAAATCAAAGCTTTATACCAGACTCTATCAAAAGCTTTTGATATGTCCAAGGCAACAGCAAAAGTTTCACCAAAATCTCTAAAAGAGGATGACCAAAACTAAGTAAGGAAAGCCAGAAGATCACCAGTAGAGCGGCCTTGACGGAACCAATACTAGCGATCAGGTAGAAGGTTGTGAAGTGATAGATGTTTAAGAATCTTCCTGTTGAGGATAGATTCAAAATTTTTAGATAGGCAGGAGATTAAAGCAATAGGACGGTAGTTTGAGGGATTAGAACGGTCACCCTTTTTAGGAACAGGCTGAATGTAGGCAAACTTCCAGCAAGAAGGAAAGGTAGATGTTGACAGACAGAGCTGAAAAGTTTGACCAGGCAAGGTGCAAGCAAGGAGGCACAGTTTCGGAGAACAATAGGAGGGACCCCATCAGGTCCATAAGCCTTCCGAGGGTTTAGGCCAGCAAGGGCATGGAAAACATCATTGCGAAGAATTTTAATACGTGGCATGAAGTAGTCAGAGGGTGGAGGAGAGGGAGGAACAAGCCCGTAATCGTCCAAGATAGAGCTTTAGCAAAGGTTTGAGCAAAGAGTTCAGCTTTAGATATAGATGTGATAGCAGTGGTGCAATCTGGTTGAAATAAAGGAGGGAAGGAAGAAGAAGCAAAGTTATTGGAGATATTTTTGGCTAGATGCCATAAGTCACGAGGGGAGTTAGATCTTGAAAGGTTTTGACACTTTCTGTTAATGAAGAAGTTTTTGGCTAGTTGGAAAACAGACTTGGCATGGTTCCGGGCAGAAATATAAAGTGCATGAGATTCTGGTGATGGAAGGCTTAAGTACCTTTTGTGGGCCACCTCTCTATCATGTACAGCACGAGAACAAGCTGTGTTAAATCAAGGTTTGGAAGGTTTAGGTCGAGAAAAAGTGAGGAATGTACGCCTCCATGTCAGACACTATCACCTTTGTTATGTGCTCAGCACACAAAGACGGGTCTCTGACACGGAAGCAGTGGTCATTCCAAGGAAAATCAGCAAAATACCTCCTCAGGTCCCCCCAACTAGCAGAGGGAAAACGCCAGAGGCACCTTCGCTTAGGGGAATCCTGAGGAGGGATTGGAGCGATAGGACAAGATACAGATATGAGATTATGATCGGAGGAGCCCAACGGAGAAGAAAGGGTGACAGCATAAGCAGAAGGATTAGAGGTCAGGAAAAGGTCAAGAATGTTGGGCGTATCTCCAAGACGGTCAGGGATACGAGTAGGGTGTTGCACCAATTGCTCTAGGTCGTAGAGGATAGCAAAGTTGAGGGCTAGTTCACCAGGATGGTCAGTGAAGGAAGAGAAAAGCCAAAGCTGGTGGTGAACATTGAAGTCTCCAAGAATGGAGATCTCTGCAAAAGGGAATAGGGTCAGAATGTGCTCCACTTTGGAAGTTAAGTAGTCAAAGAATTTCTTATAGTCAGAGGAGTTAGGAGAGAGGTATACAGCACTGATAAATTTAGTTTGAGAGTGACTCTTTAGTCGTAGCCAGATGGTGGAAAACTCAGAAGATTCAAGAGCGTGGGCACGAGAGCAGGTTAAATCATTGCGCACATAAACGCATCATCCAGCTTTGGATCGAAAATGAGGATAGAGAAAGTAGGAGGGAACAGAAAAGGGGCTACTGTCAGTTGCCTCAGACACCTGAGTTTCAGTGAGGAAAAGAAGATGAGGTTTAGAAGAGGAGAGGTGGTGTTCTACAGATTGAAAATTAGATCTTAGACCGCGAATGTTGCAGAAGTTAATGAAGAAAAAGTTGAGGGGGTTGTCAAGACACTTAGGATCGTCGACAGCAAGGCAGTCCGACGGGGATATTTATGGTCCCCTCCCCAGATGGGGACTCCGAGGCTGGTGTAGGAGTCGCCATGATAATTTTGAAGTTTTTGAGTGAAGGGTGTGTGTGTTATTAGGTGCTTGTAGTTTTGTGTGGAGGAAGAGAGTTGTCTTTAGAGGGCAGGCTGTGACTGCCCCCTTGTGTTGTGAGACACAAAGGGAAACGTTCAGTGAGGTCACAGCTGGGTTTAATGATAAGTTTACAGCACCCCCTGAACAGTGCTTTAGACCTCAATGGGAGTAATTATCGTTTCGGCAGGTGTCTACTGCCGAAACACAACTACCCTCTCTGGTAGACTACTGTCGAGACTCCTATTCTATACAAGTAGACCAGGGTGTACAGCCAGTAATGACTCACTTATCCCCTTAACCCTCATCGCTCTGACAGGATCGCTGGATCCCGCCTTGCAATCGTCGCCATAGTAATACAGGTTATTACTGTAAGCGAGAGATCACCTGTCGAGAGTCTCAGTTCCCACCGATAATCGTGAATCATCGATCATCTGGCACTTGATGTGTTTACATGTCGTGAACTTAACCCAACCCCGGAAGTAAATAACAAGAACAAAGAACGTCGCAGGTGAAGAAAGCGCAATCAGTGGAAGAGAGAGTGTTTCGACCAGATCAAATTGAAGATACAAACACAACCACAGACTCAGGTGATGCCTTTCTCATGTTTTTTTTTTTTATGCTGAAGTGGTTGACACTAGTATTTGAAACAAACTCGTACTGCACTCAGAAAGGAAAAGTTGGAAATATTTTGAAAGATGAAATGCAAGTCTTTTTTGGAATTAACGTTATGATGGGCTACCATCGTCTACCATCACTACGCCATAACTGGATGAATGGAGATGATACAGGTGTCTGTGCAATTCGAAGGGCGATGACTTGCGACAGATTTCAGTACGTTCTCAGTAATTTACACGAGAATGACAATGCTAAATTAGACAGGAGAGACAAGATATATAAAGTGAGGCCACTTGTTGAAGCTCTGAATGAAAGATTTAGAGACGAAAGAGCACCCACTTCAGTGTAGATGAGTCAATGTTACATGCACTTCAAAGGCAGAAGCTGCCTGAAACAATACAACCCAATGAAGCCAATCAAATGGTGTTATAAACTATGGTGCCTAGGAGATAATGATAGTTACATCAACAAGGTGCAGGATCTTTGCCGGCCTCTTCTAGCCCCACCTTGCCCGAAACTCTATCAAATAGCTCCCCACCTCCCGTAACATCTGTTACGGTGCTACCGGCGACCAGCCGCCTATCCATCCTATGGCTGGGGATGAACAGCACAGAGGACTCCATCAAATTATTTCTTAAAAATTATAAGGAGTACCTGGAAAGGTATACGGCCCTGGCCAATGTCACCATCCTAAAGAATGTGAAAATGATTGCAGAAGTGCTGCAATATGGCCTAACCAATAGATCTGTGTCCCTCCTAACAGGCACTCTCATGTCACAAATATGAATATGCTACAAATGAAGATCCTCCCGGGTACCTGATCGTTAAAAAGGACATTTTCAGCGACTCGTACGCGAGGAAAATAACCTGCATCTGCAAAATAGTACTGGAATGCCTGAAGCAGGAAAAAGGGAACCTTAAAATCTCTCCCCAGCACTACGATATGGCAGCAAGAAATCTGCAGGAGCTTCAGGGTAAGTATCTGTCTGATCTTTAACGAGCATACAAGGTGTGCCAGAAAAGTTCCAAGACTGGTGTCACAAAAGATTTATTTCAAATCGAAACTACAAACTACAAGTTTTCCCTTTTAAAGTAATCCCCCTAGAATATATAACTGTGATCTCAGCTCTCTGCAGCCATTGAACTTTTTTCCACATGCATAACCTCTGTTTCAGATCATCAAGCAATGAGGACAGAGCAACGAACAAACTTGAAGTTTCTGGTTCGGTTGGGGAAAACTGCGTCAGAAGCACTGGGATTGCTGCAGGAAGGGTACGTAGATGAGACGATGTCACGCTCACGTGTTTTTGAGTGGTGCAAGAGGTTTAAAGAGGAACGTGAGAACGTGGAAGACGACCCCAGGAGCAGAAGGCCTTCAACGACCAGGACTGAGACCAACGTTGAGCGCGTCAAACAGATGGTGCGTAGCGATCGTCGGCTGACTGTTCGACTGATCGCAAATGATCTGGGCATGAATCGGGACAACGTCTGGAAGATTATCACTGAAGATTTAGACATGCGGAAAGTCTGCGCAAAGACAGTGCCAAAACTGGTGAACGATGACCAGAAGGATTGACGCATGCAAGTGTGTCAGGACATCCTCAAGCGTCTCGAAACCGAACCAGACTTGCTAGGGAGAGTCATCACCGGTGATAAGTCATGGATCTTTGAGTACGACCAAAAGACCAAACGCCAGAGCGACAGTGGAAGAGTCCGATGTCGCCAAGGCCTAAGAAAGCAAGACAATCAAAGTCTAAAGTCATGTTGATTGTATTCTTCGATTTGTGGGGTATTGTCCACTGCGAGTTCTTGCCATAGGGCCAGACAATCAACCAGCATGTCTACAGAGAGATACTGCGGCATTTGCTTCGTTCAGTGTGCGAGAAGAGGCAAGAGTTGTGGCAGGAAAACTCGTGGCTGCTTCACCATGACAACGCGCCTGCTCACAATGCCCTCAGCATCCGACAGTTCTTGGCCGAGAACATCGCCGTGCTGGAGCAACCTCCCTACTCACCTGACCAGGCTCCGTATGATTTTTTTTCTCTACCCCAAGCTCAAGGCGGTCATAAAGGGGACCCGTTTTGAAGACGTGGACATCAAAAAGGCTGTGACGACGGAGCTGTGGAGGATCCCGGATGATTCTTCCAGGAGTGCATGCAAGCATGGCAGAGAAGGATGGGAAAGTGCACTAGACTCCAGGGGGGATTACTTCGAAGGGGAAAACTTGTAGTTTGTAGTTTGGATTCAAAATAATCTTTTGTGACACCAGTCCTAGAACTTTCCTGACACACCTTGTGCCATGGCATACCATTTACCTTATTTAACACTTCCCTTTTCTTTCTCAGTCTGGTTTATTAAGAACAAGAAAAGGGAAGCATTCTTGAGCAAAGCAAGGAAGGAAAGAGATAACATCTCCCTGGGCATCATCCAAAAGCTACTGACACGAGAATATGTGCAGACCCAACTGGCGAGCACAAGAGATTGCCTAAATGACGAGAACCTTTGTCCTGCCAGTTTGTGCCTCGAAGGGACACACTGATATCAGGTTTTTTTTTTTTTTTCTGGTTTGTTCCCTCTGGCAGATGATGGAATTCTCCAAATTCTGCCTCTCTGAATTTGCGGAATGGCAACCGCAATTCAATGATGGAAGCAAAGCTATCAACAAGTTTGTTGTGAGAATCTTACGATACAAGACACAAGACGGCAGAAAAGGGGCCTTCTCTGTTCCTCGCCCCACATCATGGGAAAGCCTTGGCTTTCTACAGGTCACTGGCCATAAGCTGCTCATCTCCAGATTGCTACATCTTTCCCAGTAGCAGTAGTGCTCAGACAAGTGGATGCTGCGGAAAGATGACCTCTGGTTTGGGGAAAGCAGTACGACAGATTGCAGCGACAGCAGGAGTGAGTGAAAAGATAACCTCATGGATTCTGAGATACTCACAAATTACTGCACTCTGAAAAAAAAAAAAAAAAAAAAACAAGACCCAGCATGGCATCTTCAAGTAGTGGAACAGTGCTCCCACTACATACATACCGCAAGGCAGTACTACAAGTATTCCCCTAAGATCAGGCCAGGGATGCAAGTCATTGAGGGGCTGACTAACACATCCGTGAGACTGCACAGGCCCCAGAGGACTGGGCCTGAATAATTAATTTAAGGATGGTAATTCAGTTCATCTCTCCCTGTAAGTTTTTTGGTGTTATTATTATTATTATTATTATTATTATTATTATTATTATTATGATAATGAAGATGAAAGAAGAAATGGTCTTATATTTTGTTCTTTACCTATTCTCAAACTATTGTCATCTTTCCTACTTGTTTTAAGCCTCCTTTAGAATCGGATAAGGAAACTGTGCAGCCATATTCCAATGAGAAGCCAGAGAACGATCATCTGCAGAATAATGGAGTAGAGGACAGTGATGCAGTGTGACCCTATTAATTTGATCATCATGAAGGAGGTAGTCTTACATTTGTTCTTAATCTGTTCTCAAACCATGGGCCTCTCATTCTAGGCCTGTCGAGGCTCTTCAAATACAAGAAGACCTGGTGGTGCAGCAGCCAGTGGATGTTCTGCTGGTCAGCAGTGATGGTGAAATAGAGGATAATGAATCCGTCCAGCTCTCACTGTAAGCATATTGGTTTTATTATCATGAGTGAAGGAAATGGTCTCACAAAGCGAGTGCGTTTATTATTCATTGCATCCATTTATGCCATTTCAGAAGTGAGTTTAGCAGGCCAGTATCTGGACTACTGCCAGACGACCTCAGTGTGAGGACGAAGGTCTCCTCAAAGATGGATGGCAGGGTACAGGTCTCACTGCTGACAATACATACAACATATAAGATGTATGGTGATATCCTACAAACACTCAACGCTTGCAATAGAAGCAGGGACATCAAACAGTACATGAAGAGACCTTCCTTGTAAGGAAGGATTCTACATGCGAATAGTTCTCTGCGCAACAGCTACGCTACAAATGTAAGTAACTTAAGAAAATAAATATGCTAATAGACTAGTGGACTACATGCTGTATTGTTTTG